>NC_090769.1:46049038-46253857 GCF_036898095.1 Palaemon carinicauda | reverse complement strand
CGAAATCGGCAAGTGAGGAAGAGAGTGAGGGTGCCCAGGAAGAGACCCAAGAAAATGTCGAAGAAACGGGCTTAACATTAGAACGGCTTGCCAAGTTCTGCAACCATATGAAGGAGGCGAAAGAAATGTTACAAGAGTGGGACGAGGATATGGTTCGCTCGATGCAATTCTCAAATAAGGTCGATGACATCATGACTCCCTACAGGATGCTCTTGGATCGAAAAAAGAAGCAGCGGCAACAACTTCCGATCACAGTGTTCTTCCAGCCTCGCAAAAAAGAGCCAGTTCCTCCTGCTAGTACGCCTTCGGAAGAAATTGAAGAAGTTGAAGAGGTGTCCCCAGGAAAAGGCACCTCCGTCTGAAGAGACGTAAAATACTATCATTGACTGCACAGTAGAACACATCATCAGCTTCATCATCATCATTTCTACTGTGCAGCAAATTCATCGCCATCGTCATTCAAGTTTTTCTTGAACTTCTTTCGTGGGTGAGTACAGTAACAATCTTTATTTTTTACTTTAACCTGTTTTTCTGGGTCGAACCTGTGACGGCCGGCGAAAAAGTCCTTCTTTGTACTTTTTCTGATATAAATCTTCCAAATATACCAGAGAAAATTAAAAGCATGGAATGCAGAGGTTACAACCCTCGCGCGAGCACCTTGTTGGTGTCGTATATCTAACAAGGGCGTTTGTAAAACACTATTCACAGGCTGTCTTCCATTTAGATAATCCCTTCATCAAAGGGGGAGGGCCGTGACAGGCCCTAGAGAATACAGTTGGGTTACCCTACCGACACCCACCACTCGCGCTCACTAGGTCATCCTTCGTTTTGGACTCGCCAGCAAAGTTGATAAGTGTTTTGCCCAGTGTTTTTCGAAGTGATTGTCGTTAATTCAACATGACTGACGTTGATACTTCACCCTTACCAATGTTAAGTACCATAGTTTGTTTTGGCAGCTTTTGACAGTACCGGGCATTTGTTCTGTTTCCAATATGGTGGTTTTTAGTTTGGAAGCGATTGTCTTGCCGAGGTATCGGCAGCCATTTTGGTTATGTTCGCTTCGGTAAATATTCTAGTTAATTTTGCCCATCTGGTACTCTGTCATCTTGGTTATATCACTTACGTTTTATGGCCTTTTAGTGTTATCATTAATTTTTACTATGGTATTTATTTGCTTGCAAGTCCAATTTGGACCTACGAAGAATAGCGATTTAAATAGCGAATTAAAGTTTAGCGATTTAGTCTGTTAGTTTGTTCTCGCCTCAGAGGCTTCGATTTAGACTATATCCTTGTTTTTTGTTACGTTATTCTTCGTTCTTGATTATTACTAAGAAAAGCAATCAATTTTATTAATGTTCTTGTTTTATTGTGTGATGTTAGTTTTTTATTATGTAACCTTGAGAGCGAAAACAGAGACTTGCTCGTTCCCTGTTCTACAGATATGAGTTATCCCTTCTCTCGTTTTCTTTGTTAGCTCGAGTAAGAGAGGTGAATTTCCCGTTCTCCGTTTTTATACGATCACGAGTTATTCAGGCCTCCTCTTAGTATCAGAGTTGATGATAGTACGTTTAATATTATAAACGTTTTTATTGATGTGGTTACTGTTAATATAGCTAACACTATTAATAGGTACGTTAGTGTATGAGTCATTAATTGGGGTCGTTTTATACCGACACCCTTAGCTCCGTGAGTTATGCTTAGCTCCGCCTTGAGTTATGCTCCGCTATATAGATACTCATTGGGTGAGAACTAGTAACGTTCAGGAGCAGATTTTTGGAGTGCAACGGTGAAATCCGGCACTCGGACTCCGGCTGAAGCCTTTTACACACGAACCTTTGTCATGTTTGATCATAATTACACCGTTACGGCCGGCTTCACGGGAGATAACACAATCATTCATTGAGGTTAATGTTATCGTACCGGGAACGGTCACGATATCACGGTGACGGGCCTTTGCTACCGGATCTCCGGTACAAACAGAGATCAAGCAGACGGCCAGAATCGGAGTTAACAATGTGATACCGATGAAGACTTCACAGTTTCATTATTACGGTCCCTTTTTCATCGAATCTCCGGCTTCACTGGAGATAACACAAACATTCAGAATGTTATCGTACCGCTGAGGATCACGTTTTCACGATGACGGACCTTTGTCACTAGTTCTCCGTTACAAACAGAGATCAATCAGACGGTCAGAATCAGGGTATGAACCCTTTTTCATAAATAATCACAATATCGTTATTACGATCCTTTTCATCGAATCTCCGGCTTAACCGGATATCGTACAGGCGATCAGCATTGAGGTTAATATTAGTTTTCCTCTGGTGTTCACGTTGTCACTATGACGGACCTTTGTACCGGGGATTGTTACCGGAGCTCCGGTACAGACAGAGCTCACTCAGACCACGGGTGGCCAATCTCTTGTTTTGCTGTAAAGGAAAGGATTTAACATGAATACAAAGTAAACTGTACTTACTTTAATGACACTTTGAATTTGCGTTGGTAATATTCATTAGTTATTCTTGAAAGTCCAAATAAAAATATATGAACTTAACTATGCCTATATTTATGCATATATTTAATTCTAACTATGTATAAATATGGATAAATATCCATACAACATCGTGTTCAAATAGAAATAAATTGATTATGCCTATATTTATGCATTTTCAATTCTAACTATGCCTAAATATGAATAAATATCCATACAACATAGTGTTTAAATAGAAATAAATTGATTGTGCCTATATTTGTGCATATTCAATTCTAACTATACCTAAATATGAATAAATATTCAAACATCGTGTTCAAATAGAAATAAATTGATTATGCCTATATTTATACATATTCAATTCTAACTATGCCTAAATATGAATAAATATCCATACAACATAGTGTTCAAATAGAAATAAGTTTCCACTCAGTACTGGGAACCAAACGTTTGCCCCTTCTAATGAAGGGCCGGGTCGAGACTAACCATGCCATGAGAGGCTATCTACTGTTCCTTGAAACTCTGGTCAGTGAACAGATGAATCAATAGAATACTAATAGCCAGTAAATAATGTTAGACCCGGTTCTGAACGTCTGAGTCAGGGGTGGCCAACCTGTGGCGGATGCGCCAACAGTGTCACATTTCATGAATACAAGTGTCGAACTATACCCCAAAAGATAGTACATTAAATGATTTTTCTTTAAAATTGATTTTTATGAGTTATATAGCTGATCCCAGCCTGTGAATAGGATCATTAACCAAAGTTCAAGGAACATCCAGACTTATGTCCCCTTTCTTTTACAGAAGGTTCGCCTACATGGTTCCCGTCAGGATGATGATGAATCTCTCTGGCCTGCAAGAGAGGCTCTCCGCCCTTGGTTATCAAGGTTGGGAAGAAATGCTCCATCTAGAGGTCCCTATCTCCTCAGAGTGTCCTCTCTAAGGTTGGACGACGACCCCATGGACGGGCAGGTAGGTGGGGATGAATTTTGAGCCTTCAGCTTTGCAATTACCTACGTCACCGACCTAGGACCCTTAATGGATCCTGATGTTCATGTTACCCTGCATAAACCGTGACCGCTAAAAGCAACACATTCTAGGGAAAACCAAGGGGCTATGACGGAGCTCAAAAGTATGGTAGTGAGTCAGATCCGTTCAGGAACTCAGAAGTTTCCCCCTACAGCCCCAGGCATATCGAAGTAACCTCCTTCGATAAAAACAACGCATAGAGATTTGCCTTACATGTTCCATATATAGATGGTACCATAAATCTGGATGGCATAGACATCCTCCCTCTGGGGGACCTAGAATTTACTCCCAGGTACTAGAATTCCAGTTCAACGGATTCATTCGATTGAAAGAGATTGCCTTGGTTAGGTTAGACAAGGTACCGAAGGTAACAGTATTATTTCCTAAAGGGCAGGCCCGATCTGTCTGGACCAGGATGTTGTCAGTCTGGGGGTTACGATAATTCCAAGATCTGCCCTTCCAATTCGACCTACACGTTTGATGGTCTGATCGGGTTAGTTGTGGGAAATACGTTCTGTCTGAGGCCTCTATCAGACAGGAATCGATAGTCGGTTACCCACTCGTCATCACAGCCTCCCTCCGATTCGACGTCTATGCATCCAAATCCCCCTCATCAGGTGGTCTACCTCACTGATTCCCCAGGTACACAGCCCAACCCCGTTGGGATGTTTTACCTGCATACAGCCCTAGATCCGAACCCTCAGGCTCCTCTCGTGGACACCAGAGAGGAAGCTACAGGAGTAGAAGACAGTCTCGCCATCGAGACGGACCTAGAAAAAAGGGGGCTCGGAGAAGGAAAGTACCTAGATTCACCCCCTCACAACGCGGTGGTCCCGGTAGGGGGTAGACTTTACCACTTTCGAGACCATTGGACCTTCGGTCTGTGGGCTCATAGCATAATCTCTAAAGGTTTGAGGTGAAAATGGCCACAAGGTCCTCCTCCTCCACCAGTGACCTTCTCCCAGAAATCCACTCCCATCCTGGAAGAGTACACCACAGGGTTACTCAAGAAGAAGCAATCAAACGGGATCGATCACTGAAGTTCCAAAGCCACCTGTTCACAATTCCGAAGAAAGGCTTGGCGGCATTGAGAGTGGACCTGGACTTGTCAAGCTAAACTCTTACATTCTCTGCGACAAGTTCCGGATGTTGACTATCTCTCAGGTACGGACCTTACTTCCCCGTAGGACCGTCACCACCTCTGTCGATCTTACCGACGACTATTATCTTGCGCCTTTAGCTCGAAACTTCTCTTCTTATCTGGGTTTCCGCCTAAGCAGGAAAGCCTTTGTGTTCAAGACATGCCCTTTGGCCTCAACATTGATCCCAGGATATTCACAAAACTAGGAGAGAGAGTGTTAGAACAACTCAGGAACCAAGAGATACAGATCATTGCTTATCTGGCCGGTTGGCTCATTTGGGCCCGGCCGGTCATAGAAGGCAACAGAGCTACGAAGGAATTATTCCAATTTCTCGACAACCTGTGATTTCGGGTCAATCTCCAAAAAATCTCGCCTGCAACCATCAGGCCACTTAGAATGGTTAGCCATTCAGTGGGACCTTTCGAAGCACACGTTGTCTCTCCCTTCCAAAAGGTAAGAGGAATAGTTTCCAAGATCAAAAAATTTTCTCAAACACAAACAGGTGTCCGAAGAGCCTTAGAAAGTATCCTCGGACTCTTCCAATTCACTTCAGTAACAGATCTAATAAAAGCCAAACTCAAAGACATCAATCGAGTTTGGAGAAAGAGAGCTACAGTACCTATAAGAGACATGGTCTCGAAGATCCCCTCTTGTCTTGAAAATGAGACTACGCCCATGGTTCGAACCGAAGGACCTCTCCAAATCGGTTCCTCTACAATTCCCACCTCCACAAGTGACATTCCATACAGCCGCGTCTCTAAGTGGATGGGGGGGATTACTCCGAACATCAGATGTTTCAGGTTCTTGGTCACTCTCCATGAAACAGTCCCATATCATTGTTCTCAAAGCCATGGCAGTGTTCTTGACCCTGAAGAGAGACTCTCCTCCGAGGTCGACCCACATCAGAGTAGTGTCAGACAGCACAGACGCAGTACACTACGTCAACAGGGGAGGATCCAAGTCACCCAACCTGAATCAGATCCTGGTCACTATCTTCGCCTGGGCAACAGAAGAGAACTGGTTCCTGTCAGCACCTCACCTAGCGGGAGGCCAGAATGTGAGAGCGGACTCACTATCCAGGACGGATCCACTGGAGTCAGAATGGTCTCTAGACATAATTTCATTCCGGTGGATACTCAGGCTCGTTCCAGGCCTCCAGGTAGATCTATTCGCAACTCAGATGAATCACTAACTTCCTTGTTATGTGACCCCAACCCTGGACCCTCGGGCTTATGCCATGGACGCATTACCCCGGGATTGGAACCATTAGAAGAAGATTTCCCTATCTCCCCCAGGGAATCTTCTAAAAACTTTTACACAAACTACGCTCCTTCCCGGGCGCAGTGGCTTTAGTACCACCTCACTGGCCAAGAACAGTTGGTTTCCTCTCCTCCTCGAGTTGAAACTCAGTCCCATCCGGATCCCGTTCCTCAAACTGACCCGAGTATCCAAACTCACTGTGTCAGATTACTCAAGGATAGCCAAAACTCTAACTTTGTGGACTACAGGAAGTTGGCAGCTCATAGAGATGCGAACATTGAACCGGAAACGATCTCTTCATCGAATGGGACAAAAAGGGACTCGACAATTCGCCAATATGATTCGGCCGTTAACAACTAGTAGGTCCCCTAAGAGTGCAGACCATACTCGAATGTCCCCGCATTTAGCCATCTCTTTCTTGAGGTTCCTATTTGACAAAGGCGTAACAGTTAGCACTTTAACCACCATCAAGTCAGCTTTGAAGAAGATCTACCTTGTTGGGTTCAACATTAACCTAGCTGATTCCTATTTCTCATCAACCCCAAAAACATGTGCTAGGCTTCGACCTTCGGTTCGGCCACAAAAGGACTCTTGGTCTATGAACGGTGTTCTCAAACTTGCGATGGACACGGACAATGAATCCTGCTCTTATATCACTCTTCTTAGGAAGACTTTATTTCTAACGGCTATGGCCTCAGGTGATGGAACATCAGAACTAGCAGCTCTCACGAAACCCGGAAAACATAGATTTCCTCCCTTCAGCCGAAGTACTCCTTTCCAGACAAAGCTTCCCTAGCTAAAAAATGAGGATCCGCAAAATAGGTGCTCCTCTCGGAAGATTATTCTTCATCCCCAGGATTTTTCTCCGTGTACAGTCACACTCTCAAGCCCCTTTTTAGCTAGAACTGCCACCCGCTCGTCTGGCTCCTTGGTTATCAGGGAACAAGGAGGTACTATTTCCATTCACGGTATCAGGCAACAAATCCTCTACTTCATTAAACATACTAATCCGGAATCATTTCCCCAGGCTCATGATATACGGACAGTAGATGCCTCCAACAATGATTTCCAGAACAGGGACTTTGATGATTTTAAAAAATATACGGGTTGGAAATCCCCTATGGTTGTCAAACGCCAATATCTAAAGATCTTACAGGCCCTTAAATACCCAACGATGGCAGAGGGGAGCCTTATCTCTCCCCATTAATCTCCTCTTCTTCCTTTCTTCCATCTCTTCTCTTCTCCCTCCTACCCGCCACTCACACCACGTCGCCGCTCTCCTTGGTAGTTCGTTAGCCCTATGATATTTGCCATGTTTAATTCCTATGGTTTAACTGTTATTGTAGTTACCGTTCCTTTAATGTTTAGATATACTTAGACATGTAAGGTTTGATGCCTTTTGCGATTCGACACTCAGTTGGTTCCTTGTCGTCATTATTATTTAACCTTACGTTCCCTATGTCATTTGGCTGGTTGGTAATTGGACGGTTACTTTATTATATCATAGTATTGTCGTACATGGTGATTGTATTCTCCTCATTATGTTATTAATTTATTGGGCTTGGAAGGCATTCTCTGGTACTTTTTCGCCGGCCGTCACAGGTTCGACCCAGAAAAGGGATTTTGACGAAGGAAAAATCTATTTCTGGGGAGAGACCTGTGACGCCCGGCGAAACCCTTCCCGATTATTTTTGTACGGACCCACCCTTTCCTTGCCAAGCCATATGTTCTTGCAGAAGGATGACCTAGTGAGCGCGAGTGGTGGGTGTCGGTAGGGTAACCCAACTGTATTCTCTAGGGCCTGTCACGGCCCTCCCCCTTTGATGAAGGGATTATCTAAATGGAAGACAGCCTGTGAATAGTGTTTTACAAACGCCCTTGTTAGATATACGACACCAACAAGGTGCTCGCGCGAGGGTTGTAACCTCTGCATTCCATGCTTTTAATTTTCTCTGGTATATTTGGAAGATTTATATCAGAAAAAGTACAAAGAAGGACTTTTTCGCCGGGCGTCACAGGTCTCTCCCCAGAAATAGATTTTTCCTTCGTCAAAATCCCTTTATAGTTTAGTAATGTACGTACTGTATGCATTAAGTTAAAGGGAAAGTTTTAAAAGTCTACATGTTGTAACCTATCATATTTTTTTTGTTTAAAATTTACATTCGTACGTAAAACAATCTCTCTCTCTCTCTCTCTCTCTCTCTCTCTCTCTCTCTCTCTCTCTCTCTCTCTCTCTCTCAAATTGTTTTCCTGCTTTGCTACGTACAAGTACTGTATAATTTATATTTGTAAGGTAACATATTTTGTAAATGCTTTTACTGTAAATACTGTATGTACTGTATCATTATTTATCACTATCATCATGCGCGTTAAATGCCTTGTTTGTTCTGAGCGTGGTTGTTTACTGAGCGTACACGCCGTCGTTTCAGGCGGCGTCATAAAGAAAAAGATTTCATTTGGAAGTCCTAAGAAAAATACGTAAACTAAAACATTGGTAATAAAAAAAATCAACATACAGTACTGTATAATCAATATAATCGATGCAAAAACTAACCTATATATGTGTACTGTACACTAAATGAGTTTGTTTCTTCATTATGATCAGAGATGAACATAAACAAAACATTGGTTGCCATTTTTTATCGTGCTTTTTAGGTGTTTAGGAAACACATGATATAAAATCGCCTTTAATATTTGTGCCTGTTTTAGTTTAGGGTGCTGTAGTACATGCATTAAGTGTTCTGTACATTAAAGGGTGGTTTGTTAACAGTACTACGTATAAGGGAAGGTTTTAAAAGTCCGAATATACATGTTAAATAAATAGGTAAATATGCTGTCACTACTTCGCGGATTTTCACCTATCGCGCCCGCGTCTGGAACCTATCTACCGCGATAAACGAGGGTTCACTGTATACTACAAATGTAATGGATGTGCATCTTTTCCATGATTCTTTTGTATGTATACGTACGTAGTACTGCATCCAATAATATTCTTTGTTGCAAAAATCACATTTCGAATAAGCGTACGAGAGAGAGAGAGAGAGAGAGAGAGAGAGAGAGAGAGAGAGAGAGAGAGAGAGAGAGAGAGAGACACATCCTACAAAAGAATAAAATAGCATACGTAAAGCTATTACGTGTATTATTATTGTTATTATTATTATTATTATTGTTGTTGTTGTTAATAAAATTATTATTGTTATTATTATTATTATTACTGTATTATTATCATACGATAATTCAGTACTGTATACAGTACGTAGTAAAATTAAATCGAACATGAAACGCAAATCAGATGCAGTCATACAATATTAGAATGGTGTAAGGCTGCTGATGGCTACTACTGTACGTACTGTACTACAAATGTAATGGATGTGCTTCTTTTCCATGAATCTTTTGTATGTATACGTACGTAGTACTGCATCCAATAATATTCTTTGTTGCAAAAATCACATTTCGAATAAGTGTACGAGAGAGAGAGAGAGAGGAGAGAGAGAGAGAGAGAGAGAGAGAGAGAGAGAGAGAGAGAGACACACACACATCCTACAAAAGAATAAAATACTGTAGCATACATAAAGCTATTATTATTATTGTTATTATTATTATTATTGTTGTTGTTGTTAATAAAATTATGATTGCTATTATTATTATCATTATTATTATTACAGTACTGTACTGTATTATTATCATTATTTATTATTATTATTATTAATACTGTACGTACGGTATGCGCGGGGTATCTTGTAAGAGTTGGTAACCTACGCATCATATACTGTAAGACGGGTTGTGATTGGTTCAAGCGCTGATAGATGACGAATCAGAACTCAAGTTTTGTTATCTAGCCTGTGATTGGTGTTTTGCCCTCATCTCCAGCTTCCAGCATCTAGGTTCTCGCGGGCCCGGGTCGTCCACTCTCTGTCCCCGCGTATCTCTGAGTAGATGTTCTTAAGTTTGTGAAGTTTAATCTGTGCTGTGTGCGACCTTTTTAAGTTGAACTTTTTGTCAAATCCTACTGTACAATGCCTCCTAAGAGTTCTGCTTCTACTAAGGCTGGTAGTGAGCCTAAACGCCACCGAAGGATGATGACGATTGCTGAGAAGGTTACGCTTCTCGATATGTTAAAAGATGGTAGAAGTTACGCGTCCGCGGAGCGCCATTTTGGGATCAACGAATCTACTGTTCGCTATATCAAGAAGGACGAGGCGAACATTAGAAAGACGGCTGCAATCACCTTTAGCAGATCAGCGAAGCGAGTCGTTACAACGCGTAATAAAACGATCGTACGCATGGAAGGTGCTTTAGCTGTGTGGATTGCCGACTGCCGGAAGAAGAACATAGCCTTGGATACAAACACCATCCGAACAAAGGCTTTGAGCTTGTATCAGAATTTTGCTGCAAAGGAACCTCAAGACAACGATGGCAACCATGCTGAAGAAGATGATGATGCAGATGATCCTCAACCAGGGACATCCACTGATTCCCAGCCTCAGAAACAACGTTTTTCCGCCAGCAAAGGATGGTTCGCGAAGTTTCAGAAACGCTTCGCCCTGAAAAGCGTTTCCCTGCATGGGGAGGCTGCTTCGGCTGACACTGCCGCTGCTGAAACTTACGTGAACCAGACGTTCAAGAATATTATCGCCGAAGGTGGATACAAGCCGGAACAAGTCTTTAATATGGATGAGACCGGCTTGTTTTGGAAGAGAATGCCGTCGCAAACTTTCCTGTTCAAAGAGGAAGCCAAAGCCTCTGGCTTTAAAGCATTCAAGGATCGTGTTACCCTCGTGATGTGTGGCAATGCTGCTGGATTTATGCTAAAGCCGGGGCTTATTTATAAGTCGAAAAATCCTCGCGCTTTGAAAAATAAGAATAAGAATCTCCTTCCCGTGTACTGGATGCATAATCCAAAAGCATGGATTACGAAGATGCTGACCTCCAACTGGTTCCACCAGTGTTTCATCCCGCAAGTCAATGAATATCTCGTAGAGAAGGTTGATTGAATTGAATTGAATATGGGATTTAGGCATTAAGCCAAGCACTGGGGCATCAAAGGCCATTCAGCGCTATATAACTAAAATCATTCAATCATATCTGTACACTCACAACATTTAGTATCATTTTAACCTTTAATACAAATCGTAACACTTTCATACAATAAAATCTAGATGTGAAATAAATAGGGATTAAAAGGGTAAAATAAATAAATAAATTAATAAAATCAATTATAGCTCGTAATATAACCCAATACTTTGTATAAATTTTCTCAAGTTCAGGGTATTACAGTTTTCCCCCAGTATATCTCTTAACGGTTTGTCCTGGAGTAAATGTGTCCTCCTCTGGAGATTAAAAACAGGACAATCGACTAAAATATGTTTAACATCCATTGTCACTTGACAGGTATTACAAAGAGGGGCCTGTCTCCCTTCCCCACTCTTCATTAAATAATTGTGCGTTGCATGTGTATGACCAATACGCAGCCTAGTTAAAATAATGGTATCCCTTCTACTTGTAGAATTACAAGATGACCATTTATCCACCAATGGGTGGATTTGTTTCAATTTTGTATTGGTGGTCCGTTCAGACCATCGAGCTTGCCACTTATTTTTACAGTAAAGATGAATCTCACTTCTAAGATCTTTGTAAGGAATACTCAAGGGGGATGGATTACTTAGCCCTGAAGCTTCCTTTGCTGCCTTATCTACTTGTTCATTCCCATCCACCCCAACATGGGCAGGGACCCAACAGAAGTGAACACTGATACTCTTCCTAGACTGCAGAAGTACTAACCAGTCCTGCACCTCTTGTACTAGATGATGGCCTGGCATAATTTGTTTTAATGAGAGTAAAACACTATTGGAATCCGTAAAAATTGTATAAAAACTATTTTGGTTGCCATTTTTAAAAATATGTTGGACTGCGAGAATTACTGCGTACAGCTCAGCAGTAAAAATTGAACAAGAGGATGGGAGTTTCCTTCTAATAACAATATCCCCCACCACAGCTGCACTTCCAACTCCTGCAGCCGATTTGGAGCCATCTGTAAAAACATGTTTCCCATGATGTTGAGCAGCATGATTTAAAAACTCACTTTTCATTACCCTACTAGGTAAGGTATTTTTCCCTCCTGCCGTAAAACATACTTTAACAGGTGGATTACACCAAGGAGGAGACTTGGGATATCCTACCTCTGCTATCTGTGCTGTTAACAAGCCTACTTCTCTAGCATCATTTTTCAGCTGTACTTCCAAAGGCTTAGGCACTCTAGATCTGTTAGGAGCCCAATCTAAAGGCGCCCTAACATATTTACAGTTAGGATTGTTTCTCACAGCAAGGGACCTAGCTAAAAACCTCAAACTCAACTCCTCTCTGCGAATGGAAAGGGGAGGTATGCCAGAATCAACATAGAGACTGTCAATGGGAGATGTTCTGTAAGCACCTGTGCAGATGCGAAGCCCAGCATTGTGAACAATATCAAGTTTTCCAAGTAAAGTCTTTGTAGCTGACCCATATATTTGGCATGCATAGTCTAACTTGCTCAGACACAAAGATGTATAAATTCTAAGCAAAGTTGTTCTATCAGCACCCCAATCAAAATGCGATATCACTTTCAGAATGTTCAGTGACTTCTTAACCCTGATAGATAGGTCATTTATATGGGGACCAAATGTCATTTTCTTGTCGAAAATGACTCCAAGAAACTTGACACTATCCTCATATGGCAAAATACAATCATTTAAGAAAAGGGTGGGGATCTCTTCCCTTTTACGAGTACGAGTAAAGCGAATGGCTTTGGTCTTCTGAGGAGAAAACATGAATCCGCGAGAATTTGCCCATGCGGAAGCAGCATTTATTGCAATTTGAAGATTTTGGCATGCTTGTAGTGCAGATGATCCACTACAATAAATTGCAAAGTCATCGACAAATAGTGATCCTTGTATGCCAGGAGGTATGTGACTAATGAGACTATTAATTGCAACAGCAAACAAGGTCACACTCAATACGCTGCCTTGGGGGACACCTTCTTCTTGCATGTAGGATGAAGATAGTTCTGACCCTACTCTCACTTTAATGGAGCGGTTTGATAAAAATTCTTCAATAAAAGAGAACATATGTCCTCCTATACCCCACGAGGCCAATTGCTTTAAAATACCACCCCTCCAGGTGGTGTCATATGCCTTTTCGAGGTCAAAAAAGACACCCACCACCTGGTTTTGGTTAGAAAAAGCATTTGAAATTTCCCTTGATAACATCAGCAAAGGGTCCAGAGTACTTCGGTTCTTCCTAAAACCAAACTGTCTGTTAGATAAAAGATTTTTTGATTCTAGATACCACACAAGTCTGTTGTTGATCATTCTCTCAAATAGTTTGCATATGCAACTGGTCAAGGATATGGGCCTATAACTAGATGGCAGTTCTGGGTCTTTACCAGACTTGTGGCCTGGAATTACAATTGAAGTATGCCAGGAATCAGGAGATGTATGGGAAGCCCATATACCATTAAAGGTTTCTAATAAAAATTCCTTGGTATCCACTGGAAGATGTGATATCATTTCATACCGGATGCCATCCTCACCTGGGGCAGTTAAAGAAGAGCTGGAGATAGCATTTTGCATCTCCTCCATACTAAAAGGCAGGTTAAAAGCTTCAGTATTTGAAGAAGCAGGAGGAACAACAGATGTTGATGCTCTAATTTGTTGAAATGCTGGGGAATAGTTGTCAGCACTTGATACATGAGCAAAGTGCTTAGCAAGAACCTCTGCTACATCTTTGGGGTCAGATATATATCTATTATTTTCCCTTAATATTGGTAGAGGCTTAGGGACGAATTTACCTTGAAGTTTTCTAATCTTGTCCCATATTTCCTTTGAAGGAGTTTTGGTATTAATATTAGATATATATTTCTTCCAAGATGCTCTCTTTGCTTTTTTAAAAATTCTTTTTTGTTTGGCACAGGCTCTGAGATATGCTATTCTATCTGCTAAATAGTTTGTCCTCAAGTATCTTCTGAAGCAAGTTCGGGTCACTTTTCTTGCGTTGGCACATTCTTTACTCCACCAAGGAACTACAGAGCGATGAGGTAAACCGCATGTTTTAGGTATAAACTTGCTAGCATTATCATCAATAATATTTTCAAGATGTTGATAGGCATGCACTGGAGATGTAAATTCATCATATTCTTTATCAGTGTGTGAACAGTTTTCATAAGCTGCCCAGTCTGCCTCATCTATCTTCCATTTTGGTGGACACTGAGAAGGAAGATTATGGACATAATTTAACATTATTGGCCAATGGTCACTGCCATGTAGGTGTTCATTTACTGACCAAAGGTAGTCCAATCGAATGGATGAGGAACAGATTGACAAATCAATGGCTGATGTAGAGTTGTGGAATACATCATACCTAGTTGGAGAACCATCATTCATTAGTATAACATCATTGTTGTCGATTAATTCTTCAACAAGATTACCCCATCTATCGCACACATTTCCACCCCATAAAGTATGCTTTGCATTAAAATCACCCATTAAAATAAAAGGGGCAGGAAGCTGATTGATCAAGTCTTGGAGGTCAGAAAGTCTAAGCCTTCTTGGATTACCAGCATGATCTAAGAGGAAAAGTTCTAAGGATGGTTCAATATATAGCGAGCATAAAGTAATTTTTTTCCCGATATGAGTTCTAACTGCACATGCCTGTAGTGGTGTATTGAGTGGGATTGTTTCAAATTTTACAGATTTGTGAATAATAAAACCTGTACCACCTTGAGCTCTTGCAGCTTGCAAAGGAGGGGATCTACAAAAATGATAATTGAGTCCAGGATTAAATGGTTTGTCACTGATCTTGGTTTCCTGTAGGCAAATTACCTTCGTGTCTGAGTCCCTGGTTAAAGTTTTTATTTGCTCAATGCTAGTACTTAGACCTCTGCAATTCCACTGGATGATAGACATTATCTTTTGTTATTATTTTTCTTTGTCTCATTTGTCTTTTGGGACTTTTCAGATGAAGCCATGTAAGGCCTGGAGATGGAAGGCTTTACTAGGCCACCACTCTTCTTTTCTTTCTTTCTAGGATCTTTATAAGAGTCAACCTTAGGATCATGAGCAGTAGGGCACTTACCTGACTTAGATGAAGGTGAGGATGATGGGGACCTTTTCCTCTTTGGAAGATCTTGTTTTCCAATCTCCATCAAATCAGGTAGAGATTCTGCCTGAGACAATACATTTAAGGTGGTGGAAGCCACATTGGCTTCCTTGGAGGATTGTGCTAGAACTTCAACAGTTCGAGCACTTAACCCAGAAGGCTGGGCTACTACCTCTAGGGGAGATGCTCCTATCGGTGACAATACTTTTGGTGTGTTGGACACCATATTGACCTCTTTGGAGGTTTGTGCTCTGGCTTTTATAGCCTGAGCACTTGACCCAGATGGCTGGGCTACTACCACTAAGGGAGATGCACCTGACGGGCCAGGTGCTGCCACTGGTCCCCCTGTGGTAGTAAGGGGTAGTGGATTATAATCTTTTGTTGGCATCTTAACCGCGCGAGCAAAATTAAGTTGCCGATTGAGTAAATGCTTTGCATAACCTACACTTATATGTTCAGCATTTGCTTTCAAGATTGCAGCTTCTTCATTCTTGTATTCTCTACATCTTTTATCATTTGGTTTATGATTATCTTTACAGTTTGCACAGGTTGTATCTCTGTTGCATTGGCCATGTTCTAACAAAGAACAGTTAATACAGATCTTCGTATTATTGCAGTACCGGGAAGGGTGACCGTACTTGAAACAATTAAAGCATTGTAAAGGCCTAGGTTTATATTCTCGAACACGTACTCTTTCATTCTCAATAATTATATGATCTGGTATAACAGGGGTTTCAAATGTTAAAACTACCATGCTTGTTTGAGGAATCTTACTTACTTTCCAAACATTAGCAGGGCACATGTCCAGAATTTCTGGTTCTGAGAATTCATATAGATCTTTATCAAAAACTACTCCTTTACCATAGCTGAAGCTCATATGTGGTTTAATATCCTTAATAGGATCAATTTCTGCAATCTTCATGCCACAAAGCATGTGAGCTTGAGTATCTGATTTTGCATTAATCAAAACAGATTGCTTACCGTATCTACTAATATCCTTACTTTTAATTAAACCAACTTTTTTTTGTATAAATTTACTCATCTTATAATAGTTATAATTATCTATCTTTCCAGATGCAATTATCCATGTTGGGGGCTTGGGGGTTCTTACTTCTGGAAGTCTATGCTCTATTTCTTTTTCCATCCATTCTTCTGGTTTATATACCTCTAGGTGTCTTGGTGCTTTATCACATAAAGCCCCAGAAATCAAACAATTGTCAATTTTTATGCTCTCTAAATTTTTATTTGCTTCTAAAGCAATCTCAAAACTTGAAAATGATACCCAAGCTTCCCAAAAGCCTTTACTACCATTAAGCTCCATTAAAATTTCTTTGATTGCTCCAAATCTACAGAAGGCTTCATGAATTATGTCATAGCTACAACCAATTGGTATGTTTTTTAAGTGGAGAATTTTCAGATTTTTTGTTGGATCTGGTAATGAGCCAGAACCAGAGAGTAAAGTATTACGGTTATTACAAGCATCATTTTCCACCAGTGCCGATAAATTGTCTTTAACAACACTGGTCAAAAAAGTATTGTTGGAGGAATCCTTTTTATTGCCGAGGTTGTCAACAGAGCTTTCCCTATTTAAACAAGCAGAAGTCGTCAACGGTGTCTGGGGTTCGCCATTTGATCCAGGGGTACGGGGAATATTAAGTTTACTCATTAATTATTTTTCAGGGGGAGGGAAGGGGTCATAATAACAATGAAAAAAAAAAACAATGGAAAAAAATATAGTTTAAGGGAGAGAAAAAATTAAGACTGTCTGAAATTCCAAAGAAGACACCGTTAGCCTTTCCTGGAATTAATTTCTCCACCAATGACACCTGTGAAAGCTGCTTACCAAATGTCCACTCCCTACCCTACCACAAAGGGATGGTACCACTATGATTAGAGTGGCTCAAGTGTATGCCAAACCCGCTTGATGGGACTGAGAGCATTTCATGAATACAATCATCCCCACTCTAATCATAGTGGCAGGCAAACCGGACAGAATGCCGAGAGTCCTATCTCTATAAAATCGCCAACCCCTGGAATCCGAAGGCCAAATTTCCTAAGAGATAGTTCCGCGTGCCAGTATGGGAATACTGACACTCCTAGGTGTCCAAACATTTTCGGGCAGTTGGCAAGACCACCACAGCTCCCACAATTGATTTTGAAATAAAAACCGATCATGGATACAATGTCCCCTCTAAAAAACCTGGACAGTGAAATGGGTAAAAGAGTTTTGACAGCAAGGTTGGAGACAGCTGATAATTATGAAGGAGGAATAAGCAATAAGAGGTAATAGAAAAAGAATGAGAGAAATTTAGAGTCAAACTGAGGAAAAGAAATTCCCCAGTTCGAGAGCCCTCTTGCCCGTCACAAGCCTTCAGCACGGGAATGATATGCCGTGCTGAAGCCCAATGACTTCATCAAGGCATTCTCTCGTTAAGAGGGCTCGTAGAGAAGGGCTTGTCATTCAAGATCCTTCTCCTTATGGATAACGCTGGCGGACACGCAACTGACCTGTCGCGTGAGGGCGTTCAGGTTGAGTTCCTGCCACCCAACACCACGTCATTAATTCAACCGATGGACCAGGGGGTTATCAGGGCGTTCAAGGCCCTCTACACGAAGAATACCTTGGCAGACCTCGTTGCGTGTGTGGATGCTGCCCAAGAGGATGAGGATGAAGATTTTAACTTGAAGGCGTACTGGCGGCAGTACACCATAGCCACGTGCCTGCAGAATATTCAGAAGGCACTTCAAGAGATGAAACCTGCAACCGTGAATGCGAGCTGGAAGAAGTTGTGGCCCCAGATTGTTTACGACGACGAGGGATTTACTCCGTCTGAAATCCAACACTCTGCAATACGCAAATCTGTGCAGTTGGCTGCCATAATTGGAGGTGACGGGTTTGGCGACATGACGACTGAAGACGTCGACGAGTTGTTGGACTGCCATTCCCAGCCCCTAACTGACGCAGACCTCGAAGACCTGACGAAATCGGCAAGCAAAGAAGAGAGTGAAACCCAGGAAGAGACCCAAGAAAATGTCGAAGAAACGGGCTTAACACTAGAACGGCTTGCCAAGGTCTGCAACCATATAAAGGAGGTGAAAGAAATGTTGCAAGAGTGGGACGAGGATATGGTTCGGTCAATGCAATTCTGCAACAAGGTTGATGACATAATGACTCCCTACAAGATGCTCTTAGATCGAAAAAAGAAGCAGCGGCAACAACTTCCGATCACAATGTTCTTCCAGCCTCGCAAAAAAGAGCCAGTTCCTCCTGCTACTACGCCTTCGGAAGAAATTGAAGAAGTTGAAGAGGTGTCCCAGGAAAAGACACCTCCGTCTGAAGAGACGTAAAATACTACCTGGCTGCACAGTAGAACACATCATCATCATTTCTACTGTGCAGCAAATTCATCGCCATCATCATTCAAGTTTTTCTTGAACTTCTTTCGTGGTGAGTACAGTAACAATCTTTATTTTTTACTTTAATATTCTCACATTCTAATACTGTATTTGTGCCTGTTTTATAGTTTAGTACTGTACTGTATGCATTAAGTTAAAGGGAAGGATTTAAAAGTCTACATGTTGATTTTTTTTGTTTAAAATTTACATTTACGTACATAAAACAATCAAATTGATTTTTTTTGTTTAAAATTTACATTTACAGTACGTACGTAAAACAATCTCTCTCTCTCTCTCTCTCTCTCTCTCTCTCTCTCTCTCTCTCAAATTGATTTTTTTTTTTAAATTTACATTTACAGTACGTACGTAAAACAATCTCTCTCTCTCTCTCTCTCTCTCTCTCTCTCTCTCTCTCTCTCTCTCTCTCTCTCTCTCTCTCTCTCTCTCTCTCTCTCTCTCTCTCTCTCTCTCTCTCTCGTAAATTGTTTTCCTGCTTTGCTACGTACAATATGTACTGTACAGTACTGTATGATTTTATATAGATACGGTAAATTATATTTGTAAGGTAACATATTTTGTAAATGCTTTTACTGTAAATACTGTACTGTATCATTATTTATCACTATCATCATGCGCGTTAAATGCCTTGTTTGTTCTGAGCGTGGTTGTTTACTGAGCGTACAGTACTTTATGACGCCGTCGTTTCAGGAGGCGTCATAAAGAAAAACATTTCATTTGGAAGTCCTAAGAGAAATAAAGTAAAATATTGGTAATAAAAAATCAACATACTGTATAATCAATATAATCGATGCAAAAACTAACCTATACATGTATGTGTACACTAAATGAGTTTGTTTCTTCATTATGATCAGAGATGAACATAAACAAAACATTGGTTGCCATTTTTTATCGTGCTTTTTAGGTGTTTAGGAAACGCATGATATAAAATCGCCTTTAATATTTGTGCCTGTTTTAGTTTAGGGTGCTGTAGTACATGCATTAAGTGTTCTGTACATTAAAGGGTAGTTTGTTAACAGTACTACGTACAAGGGAAGGTTTTAAAAGTCCGAATATACATGTTAAATAAATAGGTAAATATGATGTCACTACTTCGCGGAATTTCACCTATCGCGGCCGGGTCTGGAACCTATCTACCGCGATAAACGAGGGTTCACTGTAGACTTTTTAGAGGAATATAAGTCCAAATCCACTAGAAGATAATATGAGTCATCATGGAGGAAGTGGGTGTCCTTTGTCAAGGCGAAGAGTCCACAAAAGATCTCGACAGACTTCTGCTTATCTTTCTTCATTCACCTCCATGGTCAAGGCTTAGCAGCCAACACAATATCGACGTGCAAGTCCGCCTTGACAAGACCTATTCTATATGCCTTCCAGGTCGACCTCTCTAACGACATTTTTAACAAAATTCCGAAGGCCTGTGCTAGGCTCAGACCATCAGCACCTCCGAAACCCATTTCATGGTCTCTGGATAAGATTCTTCATTTCGCTTCGCTGATGAACAATGAGGAGTGTGCTTTAAAGGATTTGACCCAAAAAGTTATATTTCTGTTCGCACTCGCTTCGGGGGCTAGAGTTAGTGAAATAGTAGTCCTCTCGAGAGAGGAAGGTCGTGTTCAGTTCTTAGATGGGGGAGAACTGAACCCTTTTCTGGACCCAAAGTTTCTTGCCAAGAACGAGCTACCCACCAACAGGTGGGGTCCCTGGAGAATCTGCCCTCTGAAAGAAGTTGCATCTCTATGTCCAGTGGAATGCTTAAAGGTCTATCTTTGTAGAACTTCAGACTTTAGGGGAGGTCAGCTGTTTAGGGGAGAAAAATCAGGTTCAAATTTATCTCAAACAACTAAGGGCGAAAATCACCTACAGTATTTTATTCGCAGAGCGGATCCAGATAGTAAACCCGCAGGTCACGATCCGAGGAAAGTTGTCTCGTCCATAAATTTCTTTAATAACATGGATTTCGAACATCTTTGCTCATACACTGGCTGGAATTCTTCCAGAGTATTCTTTAGACAGTATGCGAAGCAAGTGGAGCAACTGAAGAGGTCTGTGGTAGCAGTGGGTAGTGTCGTCAAACCTACTGTTTAACTCTGCGAGGAACAGCGAAATTAGTTGGGACGATTAATTCTAGGGTGGGTGTGTAGTCACAGACTGTTCTACAGACTAAGTGTTAGGTCACTAAGGTGTCCTCGTTGACTGTTCCATAATCAAAGGTGAACCTAGCATAAGTGCAGAGACGTGTGCCAAGCGTTTCCAACGCCAGTGTGATTGAACAGTAAGACAGACTTTTATGATTTTAATATCTCAATATTAAAAGTGGCGCTTATGTTCTTTCTTTTCAGATACACAATTTTTCTGCTTACTATGATCCTTATGCTTATTTGTTGGTTATCCTCTTCTTATACTTGTATAATTGCTGATTAACCTGTTTTTATTTTATTGATTGTCAATAAACTAGTTCTTGTGAACCTTGCGTCTCATTCGCCTGTGTCATTTTACTAGAAAATGGTTTAGCATTAATCAAACTATGTATAATTTTAACATGAATAATCCTAATAGGTTGTTCCTGACTGCAAGCAAACTTTCATTGGTTTATGCTTTCCCCTAGTAGGGAGGACTTCATGCCCTATAGGGACGGTGGCGGATATGCAGTTTTCTTCATATCCAGATATAAACCTTTGCCCAATCCAGTAATAGAACGGGGGACTTGTCGGTATTTCATATCGACACAAGCGGTTCTTCTACAAACTTTGCTTTACATAATATAGGGGGAGACCACTATATTGGCTTGTCTGTTATTCATACATAGGTATATGTACTCCTCGAGACTTTTTCCAGAGTCGAGTATGACTCTTCCCTGTAGGGGGAAGGAAGCACTAACATAGTCTATGTTTAGATAAATTGATGTATGACGGTAACATCTTAGGTCTCTAGGTCTAGGCTGACCGGGAAATACCTTCTTGAGAGTACGGCAGGTTTTGAGAATCCACAGATACAGTAATGCTCTGGTATACTTCCATCAGGACGACATGGCCTGAGCCCAAAAAATGGATTTTTAGCGAAGCGAAAAACGGATTTTGAGCGAAGCGAAAAATCTATTTTTGGGTGAGATAGCCATGTCGTCCTGATGGAAGTTCCTATAGGGTAGCTTCCTAGGGTATATTACAACTACGGCGATATTCCCAGAGAATTTACCTTAAGGTACCAGAATTCTAACTCCTGGAGCGAGTATCCCTCGTGAAAGGGATATCGCGACATATCAGAGGACGTATTCTAGACACGTCACATGGCAATCTACGACCTGAACTGAGATTCGTCTCGTAGGAGGGAGATTGACGAGATACGAATTCGGGAAAGAAAAAGGGGAGCCGCTCCCAAGGCTTCCCTATCCCCCGATTCGTATGCGTGCCTGGCGCCATCTGTATTCCTTGTAGCATACACGAGGTGCTACAGATACTGTATGTAGGGAGGGGTCCTACAGCCCTTTCTTAGAAAGGCAAGGGCGGGTCCATCAGGACGACATGGCTATCTCACCCAAAAATAGATTTTTCGCTTCGCTCAAAATCCGTTTTTTGGGCTCAAGCCATGTCGTCCTGATGGAAGTGTACCAGAGCATTACTGTATCTGTGGATTCTCAGAACGTGCCGTACTCCCCGGAGATATTTATTCCCGGTCGACTAGACCTAGAGACCTAAGATGTTACCGTTATACATCTTTTCAACTAACTATAAACTATGTTAGAGCTTCCTGCACCCTACAGGGAAGAGTCCTACTAGACTCTGGAAAGTCTCGAAGAGTACATATATCTATGTATGAATACCAGGCAAGCTAATATAGTGGTCTCGCCCTATATTAAGTAAAGCATAGTTTGTATAGAACCACTGCGTCAATATATTGACCAGTAATCCGCACAATACTTGTATTGGACAAAGGTTTATATCCGCATAGGAAGAAACTAATAAAACCGCCCTCGTCCCTTTATGGGACGGAGTCCTCCCATTAGGGGACTTACATAAACCAATGCAACATAGCTTGCAAAACAGAACAATTCTATCAGAATTATCCCAGATAAGATACATAGAATTAAAATGCTCAATTATACCAATAAATTGACACAGGTGAAAGAGACGCAAGGTTCTCAAGAACAAGTTTATTGACAGATAATAAACAGACAGGTTAACAACAAATATATATTTATATAAAAAAGGGTAACCCAAAACTTTAAGCATAAGTATGATAGTAAACAGAACTTGTTTATCTGAAAGAAAAACCATTAAACACCACTTTAATGAGATACCAAGGTATCAAGTCATAAAAAATCTGTATTACAAATCAATCACATTAGCGTTAGAAACGCTTGGCACACATGTCTGAACTTATGCAAGGTTCACCTTTGAAAGAAGGAACAGTCTATATGGGCACTTGGTGCCCTTATTTAGTTTGTAGTACAGTATGTACCTACACACTCACCCTGGACTTAATCGTCCCAATTAAGACCACTGTTCCTCGCAGAGTTAAACAGTAGGGTTAACTACACGACCCACTGCTACCACAGATCTCTTAAGTTCCTCTACTTGCTTCGCATAGTGGCGAAAGAACACCCTGGAAGACTTCCAGCCCGTGTATGAACGGAGATGTTCAAAATCCATACAATTAAAGAAATTTAGGGATGAGGCAACTTTCCTCGGATCGTGACCTGCGGGTGTACTGTCAGGATCCGCTCTGCGAATAAAATATGTCATTTTCGCTCTGAGTTGATTCAGAGATAAATTTGAGCCTGATGTTTCTCCCCTGAATAGTTGACTACCCTTGAAGTCTGAAGTTCTACGAAGATAGACCTTTAGGCATTCTACTGGACATAGAGATGCATCTTCTTTCAGAGGGCAGATTCTCCAGGGACCCCACCTGTTGGTGGGTAACTCATTCTTGGCGAGAAACGTAGGATCCGGAAACAGGTTCAGCTCCCCCCCATCCAGGAACTGAACACGACCTGCCTCTCTCGAGAGGGCTACGATCTCACTAACCCTGGCCCCGGACGCGAGTGCAAATAGGAAAATAACTTTTTGCGTCAAATCCTTTAACGCACATTCTTCATTGCTCAACAAGGAGGCGAAATGAAGAACTTTGTCTAAAGACCATGAGATGGGCTTTGGAGGTGCTGAAGGTCTGAGCCTAGCGCAGGCTTTCGGAACTTTATTAAAGATCTCGTTACCTAGGTCGATCTGGAAGGCAAATAAAATGGGTCTCATCAAAGCCGATTTACACACTGAAATCGTGTTAGCTGCCAATCCTTGGCCATGGAGGTGGATGAAGAAAGATAAGCAGAAATCTGTTGAGATCTCCTGCGGATTCTTTGCCTTTACAAAGGCCACCCATTTTCTCCAAGATGACTCATATTGCCTTCTAGTCGATTTGCACTTGTATTCCTCTAGGAAGTCTATGCTGGCTTTCGAAATCCCGAAGCGCTTTCTCACCGCTAGGGCGAGAAAATCATGAGCTGCAGGGTCTGGGTTTTCTGTAATGAAGCGCAGACAGTCGACTTCTGGACTCGCTGGGTCAGAACTGGATGTGGTAGCGGCACGAACTTCATCTGTAGTTCCAACGCCAAGGGGAACCACATACTGTTCGCCCACTTGTGGGCCACTATTGCCGCTACCCCCTTGAAGGATCTCAGTTTGTTGAGGACCCTCAACAGAAGGTTGTGAGGAGGGAACAGATAAATCCTGGACCATCTGTTCCAGTCGAGGGACATTGCGTCCACTGCTTCCGCTAAGGGGTCCTCGTACGGGGACACGTACAGGGGCAACTTCTTGTTGTCTTTCGTCGCAAAGAGGTCTATTTGCAGTTCTGGGACTTGATTCAGAATGAAGGAAAATGATCCTGCGTCTAAGGACCATTCCGACTCTATCGGTGTGAACCTGGATAGAGCGTCCGCTGTCACATTGCGGACTCCTTGAAGGTGAACTGCCGACAGGTACCACTTCTTCTTTTCCGCCAATCGGAAAATGGCTAACATCACTTGGTTGAGAGGTGGTGACCTCGACCCTTGTCGATTCAAGCATCTCACAACCACCTCGCTGTCTGTCACCAATCTTATGTGGATCGAGTGACGCGGGGAGACTTTCTTTAAGGTAAGGAGCACTGCCATAGCTTCTAGAAAGTTTATATGAAAGGTCCTGAATAGCTTGGACCAAGTCCCCTGGACTTTTTTCCCGATGAGAGTGACCTCCCCATCCCTCCTTTGAGGCGTCTGAGTGAATCGTCATCGACGGGGGAGGTGGCTGAAGAAGAACCGACTTCTTTAGATGTCTGGCTTGGGACCAAGGTCTGAGAAGAGTACGTAGCCGAGGCGGCACTGGTCTTCTCAGGTCTCTTCGCGCGTTTGATGCATACCTTCTCCAAACTCCGGTTGCATCCTTTAGCTGTGCTCTTAGCACTGGGTCTGTCACTGAAGCGAACTGGAGAGAGCCTAGTACCCTCTCCTGTTCGCGTCTTGATATCCTTTCGGAATCTAGAAGTCTCTTGACAGAGCCCGCTATCTCCTTCCTTTTCTTCATTGGGATGGAGAAACTGTGTGACAAAAGGTCCCAGTGGATTCCCAGCCACTGGAACTTTTGGGATGGAGAAAGTCGAGACTTTTTCTTGTTGATCTTGAAGCCTAGGTACTCTAGGAACTGGATCACCTGACTGGAAGCTTGCAAGCATTCGGTCTCGGATGCTGCCCACACCAGCCAGTCGTCCAGGTAGGCTACTACCTGAATTCCCTTTAGGCGTAATTGTTTGAGAGCTGCGCTCGCAAGCTTCGTGAAAATCCTTGGGGCTATGTTTAGCCCGAATGGCATGGCTCTGAAGGCGTACAGTTTCCGTTGTAGCCTGAACCCTAGGTAGGGGGAGAGTCGACGGCTGATTGGAATGTGCCAATAGGCGTCTGACAAGTCTATAGAGACTGAGTATGCCCTCTTGGGCAGTAAGGTCCTTATGTGTTGCAGTGTTAGCATCTTGAATTTGCAATTCACTATGAACTTGTTGAGTGGTGACAAGTCCAGAATGACTCTGAGCTTTTCCGAGTCTTTCTTGGGAACACAAAACAGCCTCCCTTGGAATTTGATGGACTTCACCTTTCGGATCACATTTTTCTCCAACAGTTCTTGAACGTACTCCTCCAAAATGGGGGTGGAGTGTTGGAAAAACCGAAGGCATGGGGGTGGAGTGCTGTACCAGCTCCAACCCAGTCCATTCTTGAGTAGGCTTTGGGCCCAGGGATCGAAGGTCCAGCGATCCCAAAATTTCATCAGTCTCCCTCCTACCGGTATCATTTCACTTGGACTGCCGTCCTGAGGTCTTGCCTCCCTGACCACGACCGCCTCTGAATCCCCTTCCCCTTGAGGGGCGCCTAGACGAGCCTCTGGCTGCTCCCCTAGGTTTTGCACGAAAGGAAGAAGACTGTCCTTCGAACGTTGGGGCGAATGTGGTTGACTGACCTGGCACCGCCTGGGGTACCCACTGAAAGGCAGTCAGGGTTTGTGCCACCATCTGGGGCACTGGAGGCAAAGGCAATTGCAGTTGCTGTTGCTGTCTATAAGGCTTGGCTGGCCGAAATGGTAGCCTAGTCTTCATATTCTTCCTCTTTGGTTGAGGACCCTCATCCGGGGAAGATTTTCTTTTGATAGCCAGGCCCCACTTCTGGAGAAGGTTTCTATTCTCCACGGCGGCCTTATCAACAACCTCTTTGACCACATCGGTAGGGAAAAGGTCTTTTCCCCAAATGTTGGAGGAGATTAACTTCCTTGGCTCGTGTCTCACCGAAGCCCCGGTGAACACGAACTCCCTGCAAGCTCTCCTTGCCTTGACGAAGCTATAAAGGTCCTTCGTCACTGTGGCTAGGTGAGACTTAGCCACTACCATGAACATTTCATGGACCTTGGGGTCACTTGCCATCGTCTCGAGAGTAGTCTGATGAGACATTGAGGCAGCCAGTCTTTCTTTTGTCTCGAACTCTCTTCGTAAAAGAGATTCGGACAGCTTGGGGAGGTCCTCGCCGAATTGCCGTCCGGCAATATCAGCCTCCAACTTTCCCACTGAGAATGTCAGATGGACATCCTTCCAGTCTTTGTGGTCCATAGGTAGAGCCAGCGACAAGGGTTTACACTCCTCCAGGGAGGGGCAAGGCTTGCCGGCCTCGACTGCCTTTAGGACAGCCGCAAACCCTTTCTGTAAAAAGGGGAAGGCTCTATCAGGAGAGGACACAAACGAAGGGAGCTTCTTGCTCAATGCAGCTACCTTCGAATTCGAGAAGCCCCTCTCTTTCATCGAGGATGAAAGTAGGGCTTGAGCCTTAGCGTGGTCCATAATAATGACCTCCTTCGGCTCTGTCTCCTCCCTTGAAGCTGGTTCTTTTCTCAGCCGGACATAGCAGTCCGGATATGATGCCTTGCTGGGCCAGAATTCTACCTCCTCTAGGGGAACTGAACCCAGCTTATCCGAGATGACGATCTTTCCAGTCGTCATCGGCATGTGCTCAGCATACCTCCATGGGTTAGCATCTGAGCATATGGGAAGGTCTTTCACATTGAGCCTTTTCCGGGGCCCATGTGATTCTGCCAGGGACTGCATACGCAGTTCCATTGCAGCCGCCTTCTCCTGATTCTCCTTCTGCATTTGTTGGATCATTCCAACAATCGAAGAGAGGGCCTGTCCCAGTTCTACTGGGAGGCCAGCTGATGTTGAGGGGATAGGCTCCGGCATCTGAACCGGAGTAGCCGACACCTCGTCGACCTCATCCTCTACGACATCCGAGGTTTGAACTTGATCCTGACCTTCTGCCAGGAGGTCTTCTTCCAAACGTTCGTCCAGGTCAGACATCCTGTCACACAACTGGATGTCTTGCATCGCATCTGCGACTTCCTCGTCCACCTGGACTTGATCTTGAAGGATCTCCTCTTGAGGCTGGGGAATCACTGCCTCAGCTGATGCCTGGGGAAAAAGATACGCCCTCATCTTCTCACTTGGAAGATAAGGGCCAGAGGTGTTCTTCTTGAAGCCCCTTACCCAAGTACGAAGCTTTTCCCTAGCTATATCCCTTGATTCCGCCGTTCTAGGGGAATCAAAAGCCTCAGTAATCAGGTTAGTGCATACAGTACATACCTGAGGGTCCCAATACTGGAGATCATCCTTGGAGACAGCGCATGCTGCGTGTCTCCTACAACACTCATGTCCGCAGAGGTTCTTGCTGCGGACATTGCAGAAAACATTTCCGCACTTCGGAGGGTCCTCCTGTAAAGAGAAGAAATTTCCATGAGTATCAAGTGAACTATGTATCACTGGATATGCATAGTATAGCATAACAATTCATAAAGGAAAGACACACACTTGTGTTTCCCTCACAACCCATTGTTGCAGCCTTCCAGATAATAAAATCAAAACGGTTTATCTCTACTAGAGTAACCAATGCAAGGTTTCCAGAGGAAACAGGTGGAGCTCACACCTAGGCAATGATTTTAAAATCCTGGATAATAGACGGGGAAGAACTCTGCTTCCTGTCTGAGGGCAACAGCAAAGGGCCGTGCAAGAAAACACAATAGTGTTAGAAGATACAGTGCTGTACCTAAACTTTTACTATAGTTTTCTTCTTACTGTATATGCTATACAGAAGAATACTAGTACAGTATAGGAGGATGTGTGCCGGCCTGCCTTGGCCGGCCGGCACACATCACAATTAGCTTTAAAGTATACTACTTAACAGCTATAGGGCGGCAGCCCTCTGGTTCAAATGCCTGTGCCGGCGGCAGCAGCTGCCGGCCAGCAACAGCCAGTGTTGGCCGGCAATGATTGCCGGCCAGCAACTACACAAGGTAGTACCCAGCTGCCGGCCACACTCTTGGTGACCGGCAGACAAGGACTGACATAAGCCGGCCGGCAAAGGTACAAGACCGATGCCAGCCGGCAGCAAAAGAACCAGAAGACTACACCTGCCCGGCTGCCGGCCTCATAGGCCGGCAGCCGGGACAGGTACAGCACTAGAAGAAAATAGAATGGATGCCGGGATAAGAGTGTACACAACCCCCCAAGCCCGGCAACCGAAAGAGTGCATATAAGGAAGGGGAGAAACTTAATTCAGGCTTCCTTGACCAATGCCGTCCGGCTCTGCCGGCAGGCATGGATGAGGGACCAAGAGAGGTCCGGGCAGCACTCGAAAACATAAGACCCTTGCCGTCCAGCATCTCTGCCGGCCGGCAATGGGCTTAGTCAATTCCACATCCCAACCTATACTAGGTCCAGAAGTAGAATGACATACAGTACAGTAATATCCCTGCCGGCCAGCTCTGCCGGCCGGCAAGGTACAGTACAGTAATGGCTAGGCCATTACGGAGATAGAGGGGGAAGGGACAAGAGGGTCCTGCCAACCTTGCTTTAGTGACAGATCACCCGCAGCCAAGAACTTTGTCTTAGCCTAAGGGAGATCTAAGGGAAAGGGCCAGCACAGTAGTATAATACCTGCCAGCTTCCAGAGCACCAAAGCAAGGAAGGCGTTGCTACTCCCAAGGGAAGATTTTATCCTCCCCGAGAACAGCAACAGGACTTAGTCTGGTCGATCACACAAGAAGGAATCATAACTACAGAAACCTTCGATAGTGACCTAAGGGAGCTAAGCTCCCTTTGTAAGTGTTAGGTCAGCGAGGGAGACTCTGCCCCAAGCCAGACAACACGGACTCAGACTAAAAACTCTGTTGTTCTGTCCCTCTTTGAACCAGACTCTGCTGGAACAGGAAGGTACAGTAACACCCTAGTATAGTTTTATCGAAAATAAATTCGGAAAAAACCACTTAGGGATAAGCCCAAGGCTTAAACAGAGGGAAAGGGATTGCATACCTTCTCCGAAGAAAAGAAAGCAACCGGGGAGTATAATAAAGTATACTAAGGCTCCATAAGAAATTAGCCTAGGCACCAAGAGAATCGATTACCTAATTCACCGAAACTCTCACGTATACAATCTTGGAAATATTCCACACAGTCTAAAATGTATAAAATATAGCCTAAAGCTTCAATAAACTTTTAATTACACTCGGAAAAACCAAAATCATGCATTAAGTACTAGGACCAAACGACTAGGCTACATGGCCTAGCGTAGGCCAGAATGGCGAATACTTCGCCAAATAATACTAAGCACGAAAGGAAATCCTATGTAAAGCTAAATAGCTAAAATTTATTAAGCAAAACAACCAGGAATGTCACTCTGACTAACTAATTTATACCTAGCGAGTGACAGTGTCCAGGACACCTCTGGTAGGCTACGGCTCTTGTATCAAAGATTAATCCTATTAATCACTCAAAATTTTACCAAGAGCCTACATTTATACATAACAGACACTATACTCAACTTATCCGAGGTCAACGAAGACGAAGAAGCCATGAAAAGCTGAATAAATCCAAGATTTGCGAGAAAAACAGGAAAAAACACCGAGTTGTTAAGCTACGCAAAAAGGAATGGAGATGGCGCCAGGCACGCATACGAATCGGGGGATAGGGAAGCCTTGGGAGCGGCTCCCCTTTTTCTTTCCCGAATTCGTATCTCGTCAATCTCCCTCCTACGAGACGAATCTCTGTTCAGGTCGTAGATTGCCATGTGACGTGTCTAGAATACGTCCTCTGATATGTCGCGATATCCCTTTCACGAGGGATACTCGCTCCAGGAGTTAGAATTCTGGTACCTTAAGGTAAATTCTCTGGGAATATCGCCGTAGTTGTAATATACCCTAGGAAGCTACCCTATAGGAACTTCCATCAGGACGACATGGCTTGAGCCCAAAAAATCTATTTATGGATGAGATAGCCATGGCGTCCTGATGGACCCACCATTCCTTTTTCTTAAAAAGGGCTATAGGACCCCTCCCTATATACAGTATCTGTAGCAACTCGTGTATCGCTACAAGGAATGCAGATAGCGCCGTCGGCGGCGCTATGCTCGCACTCGAAGCGAGATAGGAGAGGTGCCTTGCTAGCGGCTCTCCTTTCATTCTCGTTTTTCGTTTTCTTGCCACTTGACCCCTTCGAAGTGTTAATTCTGTTCGGGGTGTAGATTGCTATGTGGCGTGTTAAGAATACGTCCTCTGATATTATGCGATATCCCTGGTTAAATTTAATTAGGGATATTCGCTCCAGGAGTTAGAATTCTGGATACCTTAAGGTAAATTCTCTGAGAATATCACCGTAATCAAATATACCCTAGGAAGCTACCCTATAGGAACTTCCATCAGGACGACATGGCTATCTCACCCAAAAATAGATTTTTCGCTTCGCTCAAAATCCGTTTTTTTGGATGGGCTTGAGAGCTAATGGGGGGAATGCAATATATAGGGGTTTGTGTCTAAGAAAACTTTAATGTTTGTATGTTACAAAAAAATATCTTATTTTTCATATACTGTACAGTGTTTTGTAGCGCTCAATTCCCTCCCCCCCAAAAATGTCTTAATCTGTTATTATTCCTTTCCAGGTATTGACAGCAGCCCCCTACACTCAGTAGGGAGTGTAAAGGAAGTTTATTCTTCAGAGTATTGTATGTACAGTATATAGAAAAGAGTGAGTACATCCCTCCCTGGAATCCAATGTATCGCAAAACATGATTATCTCGTTTTGATAGAAATACATGATGCATTGCTCAAAATGGGTGAAATGGGAGAAAGTGAAGATATAAACTCAAGTTTCAAGGCTCAACAAGAAGATGTTGTCATTAGAGAAGTTTTGACATCAGGCACTGATTTTCGTCAGTTTTCTCAGTCAGTTGAAAAAGAGCTTCGACAGTTGGAAAACTTGAGTATCCAAGATTACATCAACAGAGATCAAGATATTGCTGCTCTACATCACCAGATCACAGAATGTGATTTCATTCTGGAACTTAGAGATGGATAGTTTTTTAAATGTTTGCCCTAGAACCAAGTGAACATAAAGTGGCATAGAACAGTTTTTTGCAGAGATAGCCAAACTTTTAAGTGTGTTCAATTCTTAAACCCAGTGGATTGTTCATGCATATTATGAACCACAGTGTTGTGGGGTTCTCCTTTAAGCTTGAAGTTTGTTTCTGTCATAGCCAGGAATAACTGCATGATCCACCTGATTATGTTGCTAGTCTACCGGGGGGGGGGGGGGGGGGAGGAAACAGTTATAAGCAAGTTTGCCGGGATCTTCTAGTTTTGCCACATGAATTGCAATCCTTGTTTTATGAACCCTTTGATCGTGAGGCAAGCTACTGGTATTTGCCCAAATAGATACACGGTTAGGTGTGCCTTTGTTTATACTTGTACTGTATTGGAACACTTATGAGTGTACCACATGTGAATTCTTTGCTCAAAATCCATTTTTGGGGCTCAAGTCATGTCGTCCTGATGGAAGCATACCAGAGAATTAACTTGAAATTACTATAGCTGTGGGTTTGTGTATGTGCCTTCTACCTTGAATGGATTTCCTTATCTGGTCTACTAGACCTATATGTGAAATTCCAGTTGACTGTCATTTCCACTAAGACTGGAGCTGGTTCAGTGCTTCCTGCCCCCTGCAGGGAAAGTGTCGACATCAACAATAAGGATTCAAGTTTTGTATTTCTGTAGGAACAGAAGAGAAAACTTTAGAACTTACCTTTTATTTTCCATGGAAATCTGTATCCTGATTTCAAGTTCTAGGCCCTTATAGGGATTAAATGAAACTCTAGCATGTTTTATTTGTCTGTGACTGAGGTAGCAGTAATAAGACGCAAATACGTTTTAGTATCTTTATTTTGCAACTAAATTATCAAATGTAGTTACAATAGAGTATGAATCTGATCCAGCATTAAAACACATCAGGGTCTATATTTTCTCCTGTAGAAAAAATAGTTTCATTATCAGAATAATGCCACTCAATGGAGATGTGAAACCAAATCTATCTGACATGTTCAGATTTTTGGAAATGCATAAACACTGTGATGCAAACGTTCACTTGACACTGGTGTTATTGGTCAGATATGCACCTACATGGAACAGTATGTTAATCATCGTTGTGATTTGCACTAGAAGGTAAGTATACCCATGCACCTGATGCACTGTAAAGTCCCAAAACAGTCCACTGTTCATTGCAGCACTAGACGACGGGTTTAATGACAATACCCGCCGCCACCACAAAATGTTTTATTTCAAGTACTTGCTTTGCATAGTGTTTGTAGAAGACCCTGGATGATCTCCACCCACTGTATGAGCAGTCTTTCAAAGTCCCTATGTTGAAAGAAGTTCAGCGAAGCAACTTTCTTCGGATCGTGACCTGCGGGTGTACTGTCAGGATCCGCTCTGCGAATAAAGTAGGTGAGTTTCGCTCTCAGTTGTCTTAGGGATAGGTTTGATCCTGAAGTTTCGCCTCTGAAGAGCTGTCCTCCCTTGAAGTCTGAAGTTCTTCGAAGATAGTCCTTGAGACACTCTACTGGGCACAGAAAGGCATCTTCCTTCCATGGGCAGATTCTCCAAGGATCCCACCTCTTAGTGGGTAGCTCATTCTTGGCAAGAAAGACAGGAACAGGAAAAAGGTTCAGTTCTCCTGTGACTAGGAACTGAATATGGCTTTCATTTCTGGATTAGGCCACTATTTCACTAACTCTAGCCCCTGAGACTATTGCAAACAGAAAAATTACTTTCTGTGTTAGATCCTTTAGAGTGCAATCCTCATTGTTTAGGTTCGAAGCATAGTGCAAGACGTTGTCCAAAAACCACGTGATGGGCTTTAGTGGGGTTGCAGGCTTCAGTCTAGCGCATACTTTTCCAATTGTATTTAAAGATTTCATTGGAGAGGTCCACTTCAAAGGCGTACAGAAGTGGTCTAGCCAGGGCCGACTTACACGAGGTAATCGTAGTAGAAGCCAGGCTTTGTTTGTGTAGGTATATGAAGAATGCGAGACAGAAATCTATCAATATTTCTGTCGATTTCCTTGTTTTCACAAAGGAAACCCATTTCTTCCATGACGATTCATATTGTCTCCTAGTCGGACTTGACTTATACTCTTCTATGAAGTCAACTTTATCCTTCGAGATTCCAAACTTTTGGTTCGCCACTAGGGCGAGAAAATCATGAGAAGTAGGTTGGTAGCTTGTTGGTTCTCAAGGATGAAGCGTAGACAGTCGACTTCTGGACCAGTTGAGATAATATTGGATCCGGCAGAGGAAACAGCTTCAGTTTCAGATCTAGAACTACAGGGAACCAATTGCTTTTGGGGCACTTGGGGGCCACTACTGCTGCTGTACTTCTGAGGTATCTTAGCTTGTCAAGGAATCTTAGCAAGAGATTGGTTGGTGGAAACAGGTAAATGCGATTCCACCTGTTCCAGTCGAGGGAGATGGTGTCCATCGCCTCTGCTTGAGGGTCCATATAAGGGGCTACATAACAAGGTAGTTTCTTGTTGTCGCTCGTTGCGAAGAGGTCAATCTACAGTTCCGTGACTTTTTCTGAGATGAAGGAAAATGAGTCTGCGTCTAGGGACCCTTCTGCCTCTATGGGCTTTCGCCTGGATAGAGCGTCTGCTGTCACGTTGCGGAACCCTTGTAGGTGAACTGCTGATAGGTGCCATCCCTTCTTCCTTGCCAGGTAGAAGATGGCTAATATCACATGGTTGATGTGAGACGATCTCGAGCCTTGTCGATTTAGACATTTTACTATCACTTCATTGTCCAAGACCAATCTGATGTGGATTGCTCTGCGAGGGGATAGTTTCTTCGTCAGGAAAACTGCCAAAGGTTTTGAACTGGTGCGACCAATTCCCTTGCACTTTTCTCTCGTGAGAATGGCCTCCCCATCCTTCCAATGAGGCCTCCGTTTGTATCACCACTGATGGTTGTGGTGGTTGCATAGGAATTGTCCGTGCTATGCTCTTGGCTGTTGACCACGGCCTTAACTGCGTGTGCAAAAGGGTCGGGATCAACCTTAGTTGATCTCTTCAAGCTTTTGATGCGTATCTTCTCCAGACTCCTGACGCATCTTTTAGACGTGCTTTTAACACCGGGTCAGTCACAGCTGCGAACTGAAGAGAGCCAAATACTCTTCCCTGTAGCTTGAATCCTAGGTAGGAGGAGAAAGAGCGACTCACTGGAAGATGCCAGTAAGCATCTGCTAGGTCTATTGAGACTGTGTGTGCCCCTTTTGGTAGAAGTGTCCTTATGTGTTGCAAAGTAAGCATCCAGAACTTGTTAAGTGGAGACAAGTCTAGAATGACTCTGAGTTTGTCAGAGTCTTTCTTGGGAACACAAAACAGCCTTCCCTGGAATTTGATGAACTTCGCTTTCCTTATTACCTTCTTGTTCAAGAGTACTGAGGTATATTCTTCTAACAAGGGGGTGGAGTGTTAGAAGAATCCTGGAAAATGGGTTGGAGTTCTATTCCATTTCCACCCGAGTCCATTCGTGATTAGGTTGTAGTCCCAGGGATCGAAGGTCCAGCGATCCCAAAAGTGATACAGTCTGCATCCTACCTGGAGCCCCTTATTGCTTGAAGGGTCCTGCGGATTTGTTTCTGCGACCACGTCCTCCTCGGCCCCGAGAGGAGTTACCTCCTGGAGAACTTCTCTTTGGGCCTTTTCCTTTCTGACTAGAGCGAAAGGAAGTCGACTGCCTCTCAAAGTTATGGTTAAACACTGGCGACTAAGCTACCAGTTGTTGAGGGACCTTCTGGAAGGTGGTGTGAGGCATCGTGGTCATAGTCACGGCAGGAAGTTGTGCAGGTCTGCGTGGTCTCCTTGCCTTTTCATTCTTAGGCTGGGGACCTCCGTCCGAAGAAGATTTCCTCTTTGAGCTCATGCCCCACTTTTGGAGAAGGTTCCTGTTCTCCATGTCTGCTCTGGCTATGATCTCTTGGACCAGTTCCTGTGGGAAAAGGTCTTTACCTCAGATGCTCGAGGTAATCAGTTTCCTTGGTTCGTGTCTTATGGTCGCATGTAGACTTGCACTCATTTCCCGGCAGTTCTGATGAGATAGGGAGGCCGCAAGTCTCTCCTTCGTCTCCTGTTCCCTCCTCAGAAGATGGTCTGGCAACTTCGGAAGGTTCTCATTGAACTGCTGGCCTGCTATCTCTGGATCCAACTTAAGAGACGGAGAAGGTTAGGTGGACATCCTTCCACTTCTCCTCGCAGGTAGGCAGTGCTAGAGAGAATGGTTTGCATTCCTCTAGGGTTGGGCAGGGTTTGTCCTCGTCGACTGCCTTGACAGCAAAGTCTAGTAGTGCTTTCTCCGAAAAGGGGAAAGAGATGGAGGAAGAAGCAAGAAAGGTGGGATGTCCCTTGCTCAGTGCTGAGACTTTGGAGTTGGTGTACCCAGCTCCTTTCAAGGTTTTCAGGAGGATGGCTTGCGCCTTGTCCTGCTCGAAGACAATGACCTCTTTGGGTACCGTTTCCTCACGGGCTGCATGTTCATCCCGCAGTCTCACATAACAGTCTGGGTAAGCTGAAAAGTTAGGCCAGAACTTAAAGTATTCAATTAGTTGGGCCCCCAACTTCTCCGAGATGAATAGTTTCCCATTCATCATGGGCATATGCTACGCATACCTCCAGGGATTAGTTTCGGAGCAGTGAGGGAGATCCAATACTCTGAGGGGCTTCTTGGTGGAGCCCTTGGTAGGTCCAGGGCGGTCCACCCTCTCCTGCAACAGTATCTGCTGCTGCTTGATTGATTCACTCATCGTCTCTTGTTCCTTTTGGAACAATTTCATCATCCATAAAATCGAAGTGAGGATCGCTTCATTCTTGTCGGCATGTGCAACTGGTTGTGGAGTTGGGGTTGAAGAAGTTGACGGCATAGGTTGGTATGCCGTCACGCAAACTGAGGGTCTTCGGTTGCCGTTGAAACGGATCCTTCTTCCTCCACTTGTGGATGTTCCACGTCTTCCTCAGGGCCTCCTTGTAGTAGGTCCTGCTCAGTGTCAGTGGACACTTCTGACATCCTTTCTTGGTGGATGTCCATGCCTTCCAGCGCCTTACTTATGTCTGGTCGATCTTCAGTTGTATGAGGGGAGGCTGGACCTGTTCCTGGGGCATCACAGCGTTTGGTAGAGCCTTGGGGAACAGTAGGCACCTTAGGGGGTCGTTGGATAAGTACGGTCCCGGAGAGTTCTGGGGGGGGGTCCTTCTCCGAAGCCGTTGGCCAGCAGGGTCGAGCAGGTGCGGCAACCCTTCGGGTCCCAATAATTGAGGACTCCCGACACGATGCAGCAGAGACCATGAGTCCTGCACTTCGTGTGGCCACAAAAGTCTTTGCCTTTGTGGTTACAGAACAATGCTGCACACTTCTCCATCAGCTCCTCCTGTAAAGGAAAAATGGCCCAATAAGTATTCATGTTTTTTATATCAGTGATATAAAAGCATACATTTTTATTGACATTAGTAATGACTATTGTTTATAATAGTTTAGGATAGTAAGCTTGAAAGGAAGCTGAAAAGACACTTCTGTGTTTTCTCTCCCAGGCCATTGCTGAGACCTCAGTCAGTAATATTCAGTTTCCCTGATAGGGAGAATACGAAGTAGAAAAAACTCTAGGAACTAGAGTTAAGAGTTAGTAAGTGTCTATACTAACATTATCTACCTGTGGTATATATTAATACTGATCGGTGATTTTTTTGGGTCCTGATGATCGAAAAAACCATCTGGGTGTTGAGGGAGTACTCAGCCTCAACATAATATCGTGGTCCCAACAATTGACTGCGATAGGAAACACAGAGTATGTTAGAAAACGTGTACTACTGTATAGTTGTATACTGTAGATTAGCCGGCGGCACCGCCGGTATTAGGTTAGTACCTGGCGGTACTAACTGATAGAGGGAGAAAAAGCATTGAGGAAGGAGAGTTTTCTATTATTATGATTAAACATAACAGTTGGAAGTGTAGGAAGAATATCAGGCCGCCTACTGTCTCCTTGCCTGAATGACAGTTCCAATGGAAGGGGTAAGAATCTGTCGGATTCTGGCTTCCACCCATCCACAAAAGGCCAGTCGCCGGCTATGACGTCGGCTGCAATTAATGTGGATGGCAGCTCAAGGGAGGGCTGAGGACTTCCCAAAGAATGTTAGGTTCCCACCGGCAGCCGTCAGGAGCAGTCTCGATCTTCCCACCAATAATATTCACTTCCTGTGAAGGAAGGAAGTAAGGGGGAAGGTGGCAGAGAAGGTTGAACCAACTGCTACCGGCAGGGTACCAGCCGGTAACGCAGTCACCCTAGCAAGCCGGGATGACTGTCAGAATACCGGTGAAGGAGTTTTGTGTCGGCTATGACGTCACTAAAGGACAGAAGGGGAAGGGTAAAGGGTCTTATAGTTCATTGAAATGAGAGGTGGCGGCAGGTATGCTGCCTACCTTCAACAGTGAACTGAGGAAGCATGGCTTCCTGTGCTGACGACATCATCAGCAGCAGAGGAAGCATGATTCCTTTGCTGAAGACATCGTCGGCGGCAAGACAAGGGGACCCTGAGTTAGTCACTAACTAAATCAAAGCCGGAGGCAGCAAGAACTTTGTTCTACTCAACGGCGATGAAGAAAGACAGTGGTTGCCGCCTATAGGGGCGGCGGCACTCAGGGAGGGAGGAAGGGTTTAGTCTCTTCTCTCTGAGAGAGAATGAATATCGTAACTTATCTATAGATTCTAGAGAATGTAAATTCTCATCCGAATTGAGAAAGAACGATAGGGTGAGGCTAAATGTGGGGAATTACTTTACTAACGTATATATGAGCGAGAGTAGCCTAGCTCTGGTAGGATCCCTGGGCAAGGTAGTTGGTACCACAGGGGTTCCCGCCACATACGATAAGTAAAGTTACATAATAGGAAGAGGAATAATATTCATGTATGCAAAATAACCACTTGTATAATTTGCCTAAATAGCTAACATTATAGCTAAAATACCAGGAATTGTCACCCTACTGACTAAATAAAATGCAACGGCCGACAGCAGTTGTAAAACGGCTGCCTCCGGTTCTCGGCAACACTCACCCAAACACACTTAAATTATTGAAATTTAACTGTGAAAAGGGAGACTAAAATTATACACAGGAAAGAATTAATACCCAACTTTCCAGAAGATGAAGATGCTGTAGATTGCATGATGATTATTCCAATATCTTGTAACAAAACACCGGGTTAACGTGGGAGCACAACTCGCTTAGATAGCTACAAGAAAAGGAATGCCGTTGCGGTAGTAGTAGGGATGGAGGTCCACCGGGTACCTAGAACGGCACCCCGCTCTTTTGCCACTCTTCCCCCTTACATCAAAGAGTTAAATCTATTCGGGGTGTAGATTGCTATGTGTCGTATCTAGTATACGTCCCCTGATTTTATGCGATATCCTTTACTGGATACTTGCGCCAGGAGTTAGAATCCTGGAAACCTTCGGTTTAATTCTCTTTGAGTATCACTGTAGCAAATATCCCTTAGAAAGCTACCTAAAGGAACCCTCCATCAGGACGACATGACCCGAGCCCAAAATAGTACAGTATTGTACTGTATGTATTGTATTATTTTCCATTTATTATTACATTATGTTGCAATAACTACTTAATTTACAGGTATCAACATTTAGTTTAGGTATATTGAATGGTTCAAATGTATTTGGCTGTACAGTATTTCATTGTGGTAGTACTGTAGCTTTATAATGAGATTTAATGTGGTGTTTTGTAGGGTTTGGAACAAATTAGGCAATTTGGATGTGAAATGTGACTCACAACACGAAAAAATCACTTTACGAAAACCACTCCAGAACGAATTAATTTCGTGTTGTGAGGCATTACTGTTTATTCAATTACGTACAACTTATAATGTGATAAAAACCAAATAAAAACAGTACAAGGTAGCACTTAGTGTGTAAATCATACGCTCGGACACCCGCTAGCAGACAATGGTCAGCGATTTGGTAGGTTAGGATATATCCCGCCCTAGGGCATCAAACACTCGAAAAATCGTGCCTGTCTCTGATACCTAACCCTCGCGAAAAATGGGGTCTAACTGCAGAATCCAACTTGCCTTCTTCCTATTAGGGGCCTTAGGGCCAGCTGTTGCGGGAAATGCTTCTATAGAGTAGTCCAATTATCGCCAGAATCATCTCCATCATGGCCATACCCCAACAGTTTTGGGATGGGTCCTTGTCATCATACAGGTATAAGGGAGCAAGGCCTCCAGGAGCCTTAGTCTGCATCACGCAACTGCACGCTGCACTTACCTTCTGATGACTGGGCTCTTCCAAGAGTTTGGAGGCCCAGTTCTTCATATGAGAGGCTGAATTGTTACTTTTGCAAGTCTTGCCTGTGAAGAAGGCCAAGATGCTGTTAGCTTCCTTTGAACCTATTGCTTCCTTGGGTTTTACAGAAGCCTCTACACGTTCATGTTTCTTATCCGCGGCAGCATCGGAAGGCACAGTGTATACTGATTTAATCTGACAGCCTGTCCTGTAATAGTCAATGTGCGCCTGCCCACAAAAAGATATAAAATGGAACATAATCATTAATAAAGCATAAAACAAATAAACTATACTTTCTGTTAATATTTCATTGGTAAGCCTTTTCATACAGAGTGATGACATACCAGGAACGAAAGGGTATACGCCATTAGATAGATGATCAGGGTAAAATGCCCCAAAACGCCTCAAATTTCATCTGGAGCTTGGGGATGACCCCTATCTTTGTCCTGTTAATCAACCTTAATTGTATGACAAAAGGTTTTTTATGGGCTTCAGGATTGTTGCCTGGGTAGTCATTAATGAACCCCAAGTCACAATCCTCCAACCAGAGAAAGACTTATTTCACCCTATGAGCAGGGGCACCATCCTGCTGAAAGATCCTGGCTGACGTGAGTCTGAAACACTTGAGTAGGCGATCATAGATGTGCTCGAAATATGTAATCTGGTTTTTTTTTTTTTTTTTTTTGGTAAAAGCACTAGTTTCTCAATACAGTACCAGAAAAACAACCCCACACCATGAGAGTCCAAATGCTTTTACAGTGTATTCTACGCATCTGGGCTCTGGAGTCCCTACTCTTACGTCAGATAACACGTGCCCCTCTATTGCAAATTACTGAAAAAACACAGCTTCAATTCCCATTCATGCTGGAGCTTCATAGGAAGAAGCTTGCGCACTGGTTTGAAGTTTTTACTACCAAACTCCTGGATACATCTCAATACAGTCCTTACAGAAATTTCCCCAAACACACCAGGATTATTCGCCTTCACTTTATGTGCAGTTACTGTATATGTGGGTTTGATTCTAGAGATCATTTTACTGTACAACATTTAGTTGTTTATATATGGGATGTCTGATACTTTTTTGGTTATAGTGTTAACTCACTGTTTTTTACCCTTTGTCAACACACCAACTTGTGAACATTTGTCCTATCAACACACAAAAGCTCACTGATTTCTTTAGTTTCTTGCCGTGCTGCCTTAAGGGCAAGGATCTGGCTTATGATCTTGGCAGTCAGAAAATTCCCTTTACACATACTTATTTTATAAGAAGAAAGACAGAATTATCCAGACACTAAATTGTCCCCATTCCAGAGTGCAACACAACACTGTCTTACCTCTATCAAGGTCATAAGTTAACTGATCAGGATGTGAGATCACCATCACATGGAGCTGGTGTGCCATGACACCACAGCAAACAGAAAATATTATAGCGTTTTTAGAATAGCTACATGAGCAACTTTCCTTCAATATAATGCATGCCCATGCAGTACAGGCGGAAGCTCACTTTGATGAATACTGTAGTTATCAACATAAAAGATCTCCCTTGGAGACATTGATCCACGATGAGTCCTGGAGTGGAACGTATACCACATGGGTGGTGTAACCTGACTCTTAGGCCCGTGTCTCTTACGATAAAATTTTATTGGGACGATACCAAATTGCCCCCATGAAGGGTCTATCCCCAATAACCTAAGATTGATAGCTTGTGTCTTTAGATACTGTTGTAATCTGGAGACAGGAGCAGCCAGCTCCTAAGTACGCTCTGTGCTTGGGAGCTGGCACCAGATACCTGCTGCTGGGACACAGCCTTGGATCAGAGGGTGCCTGAAAGCGTGGTGACCGCATAGACAGCCTCTCTCCTCAAAAGAGAAGCAGAAGTTTTCTAAAGCTCTGAAAACCTCGGTCGGTGCCTCGCATGAAACGGGCATGGTCGCTGAAGCAGCCCTAATAATTTGCTGTAAGAGCTGAGCGTGAGGTATGGGAGGAACAGCTGGGACTGCTTGCCAGTGGGGAGTGGTAGTGCTCTCATCCCAGCTAGGTGAGTGGATTGGCAATCACACCTGACGTGCAGCCACAGGTACCTGTGCAGTCGAGACCCAAAGAGTCTTGTGCAAAAACAGTAGCAAGTAGGTTAGCATACTGAACTGCTGGGTTCACGCAATCACAAGCTCAGCTCTGAAGACTTAAAGCACTCTGCCAACCATCTGAGCTACCTGGGCAAATGGATCTCAATTTGATGACGTCACCCAGCATTTGCGAGAGAGTATGCCATTAAGCCCCCAAAGGGTGGGCAAGCTCAGAAGGGAGACAGACATGCCTACTCCCATACTGGAAGGTGATTCATTTGGAGAAGGTGACAGAGAAGGAGAGCAGCTGTGTTCTACTCCCAGAGGAGGGGGAGGTAGTGGCTTGCACCTTGGCTTCCGGGGTCCGGCCAGAGGGGGAGCAATGGGGTGGTAGCAGCTCCTTCCCACTCCCAAAGGATGGGGAGGTAAGGCTCACACCGTGTGCTTCGCAGACCAACTAATGGAATCATAGGGAGTTCTTCAATCCTGCAATGGCCTCATCCAGGCTGGAGAAGGCTCGAGATGTAGCCAGCGATCAGGGCAGGGTCAGGGGCAGCCTGACAACTTACAGGGTGAGAAACCGATTCGCCACCGCTGAGGAGCCCTTTGAGGTGCGAGGAGGTGCTGGGTCAGCCAAGCCACTGCGCTGTTGGATCGAGACGAAGATTCTGCAGAAGGCAGAAGACTCGTCCAGCTAAACCTAGTCCGCCATTGGTACACCCCGCCAAAGATGAGCAACGCTCATCGGTGTGGCCCTTGGGCCGGGCAGGGCGGGACGGGTCGGAGTGGAGCCTGTCGTAGCGAGCAGAGCCATGTGAGCCGTGTCATAGATAGCGGGACGCTTCACTCCCGCCTGGCTCTGGCAGTCACAAGAGGAGATGAGGCCGCCATAGCGGGCAGAGCCAAGGCAGTGGGCACCATGGCATAAGTAGAGGGGCAATATACTTTCACCGGGCTCCAACGGTAATGGAATAAGGAGTGGAGCTCATCGTAGTGGACAGAGCTGAGGCAACAGGAGCCGTGTTGCTTACTCTGGGCTCCAGGGGTCATGGGAAGAGGAGCGTCTACGGGCAGGAAGGGGACCCCCTTGACCACATCGGCAGCTTCCACTCCTACTACGGCAGCGATGACAGCAGTTGACTGGCGACCTGGGAATCCTGTCTTTGGAATGAGACGTGGACCTTACGCGAGGCCTGTCCCTGTCGATTCCCTTCATGCTGTGCTTCCTGCTCGGGGAAACGACATCAAACGAAGGCAACCTGGGGCGCCTCCTCTTTCTGCCACGGTCCTCCGTCTCCCCCCGTCAAGGCGAAGAGTCCTACCCCACGACAAGTGGGACCCCTGTCCCTCTGCAAATGACGACTTCTCGGAGGGCAAACAGAGCGGCTGCAAGTCCCTCTGGGTGGACCTGAAGGACATGCAGGGGATGCCTGATTAAGAGTCTGGTGCCAGTCCGGGGAACTCAGGATCTCCCCATGAACCAAAGGTGGCTTTGTGGTTACTGAAGGCAGCTACATGGTCAAAAGATGACTAACGGCTGAGATGATGGCATGCTAGACGAAACACACAAGGTCCAAGAAAGAAAAAGAGGAATAAGAGGAATAGATACTCTTTCTCTTCTTAATACCGGCACCCTTAGAATGCGTGGTAGCAACTTTGAGGGGCTGGTCCTGCACCCCCTTAAGGTAGGTCTACCATTCTTGGAGGTCTGCAGGGACTGCTAGGCTCCAATATGGGGGAGAAGCTGCAGGGGAGAACCCCCGAGCGGCTGGTCCTCGGACTATAACGGGGGAAGCCGCTCTGAAGAGCCTGTCATGATCCGGAGACGCTGGTGGCCAGCCGCTCCATCCGAGGACACAAGTGAGGGCCTGAGAGATGTCTTTGCATGAGGAGGTAGCAGCTCTGTCCCAATTCTCCTCAACGACTTGAGTGTCTCCATTCAATAACAGGAACCACTTCATCCAATCCAGACAGTGCCTTCCGCAGCATGTCATCATGCACCGGAACATCTAGAATGATGGTACAGGGACAAAAGGAACATTGGGCACAGCAACAGGCTGAGACACTGGCACTAATTTACCTAGGGCCCCCTCTGGGCGGGGACGAGAAGTTTCAGAGAACTTGGAGGAACAACTTCTCTTAGAAGGAGAACTGTCCTTTGTCTTCTTGTTCTTTCCGCTCCCTTATGCGTGGGACAAGAAACCGAAACTCACTTTCAACTAAGTCTCTGGAGAGCAGAGTTGCTGACGTTCAGCCTCCATCGAGCGAATTACATACAACTATCCCCAAAGGGAAAACACAAACACGTAACGCTAGGGAAAAGTTGGTCACACTAGTAGAGATGCTGACCTGCATGGGCCATTGACCAGAATAATAATGGCATTCTGAGGCCTACCTTGCCTCAAGTTGACCTCGGTGCACATCCTTCCGTTCTGGTGGGCTGGCTGGGAAATAGGGGGATGCCTGTCCGGAGTTTTCTGGTCGTGACTGGGAGATTCCCAGACCTCCTAAAAAAAGTGGTTCATCCTTAAGTAGATCTCATCAGAATAACTCCGAATTACAGTGCAATGAGAATGATAATGGAAAAAATAAAGTAGGGTTTTGAAAATAAAAGAGGAAAGAAGTGTTTAACTAATGGTCAAGTGGAGGTAGAAAACATGTCAGTCTAGAATTCTAACAAATATTTGACAGTGAACAGGAAGTAAACATCAAATATATCATATCACCCTCTTGAATACAATATAAATATTATTAAACCTTTAAATATAAAGGAAAACAAGGGAAATACTTAATAATCAGGCAACATTCATCATAATTACTAGAGTTAAAATAGAACGGACAGGGATTAGTGTAACCATTCTATCCTAGTCTTTAATACTAAAAGGTACTTTGTATAATCCATTCTGGATAACATGCTAACAAGCTCAAATACAACAAACACTACATGTAATACAGTCAATATCAAAAGCACATCCCCAAATCAAGCAAAAAAAAAAAAAAAAAAAAAAACACTAGCTTAAGTCATTGAAATGGACAAGGAAAGAAGGCTAATAACAATGTTCCAATACCAGCAGTAAATATCAAGACTACATTACCTGTTCTAGTTTATGAGTCACATGCAAATTACATCATCAAGCAAATCACCTCGGCCAGTCAGTCTCGTGCTTACACTGTTAGGAGTAGACGAACATTGTGAGAGGAAAACAAACATAAAAGTGCAACTAGTGAAAGATGCTGGTACAGTATGGCTAAAATCACAACATTAAAAAACAGATGCAGTTAAGTACAACAAAACACATTCAACTTGTACATGAAATAAATATGCTTCATCATTCTTAAGTACTCATTTACTCAATTAGGAAAAGCTCCAATCTTTTTAAGGGATTCTTAATTATCACAATCACCCAGCAAAATAGATGCTACAAAAAGTTTTACAAGTTCTCATATCACTATCACTACATGATCTATCTACCACTATAATTCTGTATTAAAAAGGAAAATTTGGGATTAGATTATAAGAAAAAGCCTTAAGCTTAAAACCCATGGGTTTTGAAGAGCCTTATCTGCAATGGCCACAATTACTTTATGAAACTGGAAGTGAAAGCAATATGTACACTAAAAAACAAAATATCGGTAAAAAAAAAAAAATTGAAGAGAGCCATTTTAAAACATTAAGCAGCATCTTGCACTCCAGCTGAAGTTAAAAAAAATATTTCAATATAAAACATAATCAGTAACAGGAACTTCTACAAGACTTTTCCATTTTACCATAAAGTTCATGCCTTCCAATGAGTTCATAATTAACTTTTTCACATCAGATTTTTCTTTTTACGTGGGTAAACATAAAACACATTCTCTGCACTCAATCAATTTTACAACTGAAATCATAGTGAGTTTAAATCTTCATCCAGCCCTTTTTTATCATTTTCTTCGTCTTCCTTCTGATCTATATCATATATTTCCAGTATTTAGTAGCTTTATAACTAACTACAGTTTTCCACACCCTTTCTCTTTACAAAACCAAATCAACCCAATCTATTTGAATTAAACTAAACCTAAAATTCTAGATAATGGGATAAGAAGATATTACAATCACTACATGTTCTGTGCGACCTTAAAGAATTTTCAGTTTCTGTTTTACAGTTCAAAAAATTGAAAACCGATGCCTGAGTACAGCACAGCACGTACCGACATTCTAAATTCAATAAATAAGTACAAACTCTATAATATCCTTGGGACACAAATGACTGTAAAACTGAAGCAGATATTGTGGGTGAAATTTTGATCTACTCTTATCACTTATATATAAAAAACTATTTTTGATCATATGAAGCTGGAATCACACTAGGCTTATTTTCAACAACAGTGAGCCATTGCTGTCCAAAATGGAAAACACGAGAGCTTGTTGCTTGAGATATTAGCTTCCCGACTGGATGGGAAGCAGCGAGTACAAACCGCGCATGACTTCGGATGTAAACAAACAAGATGGCTGCTGCAGATAGGACGTGCTCTTACTTGGCAATATAGAGTCCAACAAGCCTCAAGAAAATAAAAGTTTGTGTTGTTCATCCCGTAATAGTTGTAGAGTCTTCAATTCACGTAGTATTCCAATATTACAAATTACTGCAACAGATAGAAAATGTCTGGGTTCCCTGAAAGTTATACATAGAATTTCTCTATCTTTCCTAGTTCTTTTTATGTGTATTATTTTATCAATGTACAGGAATAAGTTTCAATGGCACCCATTTTTATAAGAAAGTTTTTTGTTTTTGTTTTTTTAAAAAAAAGTGTACACAATTAAATTTACTATCTTTTCATGTTTGAATGACAGAAATCAATCAAACTTCAGAAAGTAGTAGCCATTTTTCTCCTAAAATTTCATATTTAGAGAAATTTGGTTTCAAATAGTTTTCTTGTATATTTACTTTTGTTTATATAAGAATTGGCTTTTAGCTGTAATTTTCCACACCACTGGGGATCATAAAGACATATTCATCATATTTCTGGGTTACTTACTAAGTAGTGGTGAGCACCACCCTGTAAATCCAGAAATATGACAAATTCGTTGATAATTTGTATTTTTCCTAACTATACAAACCTTGTGTGTGTGTGTGTAGATTGCCATGCATATAGCATGACACGGGCTCTTGCCGCTGGGCAGCCCGTAAAAATAGAGGTATTACTTTCAGCGTAGCTGAAATGACAGGCCATTAAAATTTAACGAGGGTTTACTACTCACACCGCTAGTTGGCGTGGGGTAGGGGAGGGCAGCTTGCTATGCCCCACCCCCCCATCACACACATCTGTGCTTGAGCTCACTTTGCTTGGAGGTAGGACTTCAAGGGGGATAGGGCTGGCAGGCAAGTTTGGTTAAATAGCTAAGATTTGTATAGTTAAGAAAAATACAAATTATCTACGAATTTGTCATTTGTTCCGTAACTGACATACAAACCACGCTACTTAATAGGGGTGACTCACCCATTAGGAAGGGTGGACGTCCCAGCCAGTACTGGCTTTTTGGCTTTGCCCGGGGACTCGTTATTTGAGTGTGTCAGCAACCAAGAAATAAGGAGTCCCTGCACCTCGCTAGAACCTTGCTCCGCAAGGACTGCGGCCTACGCAAGCTGTGTGTGAAGGCATAACAAAGTGTGAATCGTCCTAGGAAGTTGATCTGAAGTTCTTTGGATGGAAATTTGTAGACTAGGACTTTCCCAATACCACCTCGTCAGGGTATGGGGACATGACAGTATTAACTTAATACTAGGAACACAAGGAAACATGGTTTACCTGCAGTGGTTCAAGGTCAGCTATGCAGAGAACCCAGGATGCTGCTTTCCCCAAGAGAGGGGATGATGAAGAAAAGAATAAGGGCCAGTCAAACCTTTTCATTCATGCAGACTAAAACCGGGTAACAATGCCCTCAACCTTCTGCTACTTGTCCAATAAGGAGCTTGAGGTTTTAAACCAGCTGTTGTGCAGCCACCACAGGGTCGATAGAGAAGAGAACGTATCGAGCCTCCTGTGAGTCACGTCTTGCAGGTAGTGGGCTGTGAACGTTGTCCGACCCTTCCACACCACAGCTTGAAGGACCTGCGTCACTGAAAAATTCTTTTTGAAGGCCAGGGACATAGCTACGCCCGACATCATGTGCTCTAGGGCGACGTGATGGAGGAGAATCTGGATTCAGCTCCTGATAAATCACCCTACGAGTCCATGCAGAGATGGCGTTCTTAGTGACCCTCCTCTTAGTCCTCCCTGTCCTAACGAATAAAGCTGGCACATGAGGACGAACTGCAGCTGTTCTTTTAAGATATAGCCTCAAAGTCCTTACTGGGCATAGTAAGAGATGGTCTGGGTCATCTGTTACAGAACGGAGACTAGAAATCCGGAAGGAATCGAACCGAGGATCCGCTACTCCTGGATTCTGAGTCTTAGCAATAAACTCAGGGACGAATCTGAACGTTACCTACCCCCATCCCCTTGAATGCGCGATGTCATACGAGAGACCATGAAGTTCACTAACATGCTTGGCCGAAGCCAAAGCTAGTAGGAACACCGTCTTCCAGGTTAGGTGGCGATCTGAACCCCGGTGTAATGCTTCATAGGGAGGTCTCTTGAGAGACCTGAGAACTTGAACCACGTTCCATGGAGGAAGTCTCACTTCCGACTGAGGGCAGGTAAGTTCATAACTTCGTATGAGTAGGGAAAGTTCCAGCGAAGAAGAAATGTCCATTCCTTTCAGCCTGAAAGCTAGACTTAAGGTTGAGCAATAGCCTTTCACTGCCGAGACTGAAAGGCGCATTTCTTCCCGCAAATACACGAGGAACTCCGCTATTGTTGGAATAGTGGCATCGAGTGGAGAGATACCCCTTCCAAGACACCAACCACCGAAGACTTTCCACTTTGCCTGGTAGATAGCTGCGGATGACCTTCGCAGATGTCCAGTCATCCTGACCGCAACTTGCTGCGAAAATCCTCTCTCAGCGAGGAGATGCTGGAGAGTGTCCAGGCGTGAAGTCGTAGCGAAGCTACAGCTTTGTGGAAGATGTTGGCATGTGGTTGTCTGAGTAGATTGTGCCGTGGAGAGAGCGCTCTCGGTAGCTCCGTTGGGAGTTCCAGAAAGTCCGGAAACCATTCCACGTGATGCCATAGCGGAGCTATGAGGGTCATTGAAAGATTGACCGATGTTCTGATCTTGTTGAGCACCCTCCTCATCAGACAGAACGGGGGAAAGGCGTAAACATCGATGTTGTCCCACCGTTGTTGGAAGGCATCTTGCCAGAGTGCCTTGGGGTCTGGGACTGGGGAGCAGTACAGCGGAAGCTTTAAGTTCAGAGCTGTTGCGAACAGATCCACAGTCGAAAAACCCCACAAAGTCAGGCCTTTGTTGACTACTAGATGATCCAAAGACCACTCGGTACTCACTATCTGAGACCCTCTACTCAGATTGTCGGCGGGAATCGAGTGGACTTCGGCCCATCTCAGTATCTCTACTGCAAAATGGGATAGTTGCTTCGAAAAGGTACCTCCTTGTTTGTTGATGTAAGCCACTACTGTGGTGTTGTCGCTCATCACCACCACAGAGTGACCCGCCAGATATTGTTGGAACTGTTGAAGGGCCAGAAAGACGGCCTTCATCTCCAGAAGATTTACATGGAGGCACTTTTCTGATTCTGACCAGAGGCCTGAGGTCGTGTGGTGCAGTACATGGGCCTACACCCTTTCTTTGAGGCATCCAAAAACAGCATCAAATCCGGGGGGAGGACGAGAAGATCCACTCCTCTTCGTAGGTTCTCGTCTGTCACCCACAACTGGAGGTCCGTCCGTTCCGCAGGTCCCATAGGGATCAGGACGTCCGGGGAATCGTAACCTTGATTCCACCGGGACTTGAGTCGCCACTGGAAGGATCTCATGCTGAGGCGACCGTTGGGAACTAGACGAGCCAATGATGAAAGGTGACCGAGGAGACGTAACCATGATTGGGCTGGAAGTTCTTCTCGTCTGAGAAAAGGGCTTGCGACCTGTCTACGCAACTCTGTAGGCATCCCCCACTGGTGGACATGCAGGGGGACTGCCACTCCTAGCGTTTGCTGCCTCGGCTGCTCCCTTTAGGATTCTTACCTCCTCTGGAGGACTTTTTGCCTTTCCTGTCCTTGACAGGAAAGGGCTTAGACACCATTGTCTTCGCTGCCTCCGTCGGTTTTGTGGTCTTGGTCGGACGGAACTGCTAGGGTGCTGGAGGCTTATAGGGCTTAGATGTCAAAGCCCTATGAAGGAGGGAGTCTTGGTGGGACATCCTCCACCTCTCAGCAGCCTGTTCCACATCCTTAGGCTCAAACAAGTTCATTTCTTCTAAGGAAGAATGCCTGAGCCTATTTATCTCGGTGCTAGGGACCTTCTGATGGAACCTCTCACCCACCGCATCCCGACGTTTCAGGATGGTGTTTGCCCACAACTTCGAGACTTGGTGGGCCAGAAACTCGATCATGCGAGTGCCTGAGAGGAGGAACGTCTCCACAGCTTTCCTGGTATGTTCTTTGGAGAATTCCTCAGAGCGTATCAGGATACCTAAGGTCCCTAAAGAGATATCCATGCAAAGCACACTTCGCAACCTTTTCCTGGTTAAGGATCTCGGTTGCCAAGAACGAGACCTGCCGGTTGGAGAGTCTCTCAAGAGGGCCTACCCTGGTAAGCTCTTCCAACGAATGGTGGAGAGGAAGAGCAAAACAAGGCTCCTCCAAGATCTTGAAGTACCTCCTATGCTGTACCTGAGGAGGTGGGAGAAGCTTGTTTCCGGCACTAAAATGGTTGGAGAAGGACAACTCAGAGAGCTGAACAGCGATCTTGTACCTGGTACTCTTAACCCCCTGAGACCAGGGCAGGGCCGCACTGGTCTTAGAAGGTTTTTGAGTGCCAAATACGCTGTCCAAGACCATGTCTTTGCCCTCTCGAGGAGGGATCTCATAAGAGTCAGAACCTGCCAAATTGCATGCTCTGACTCTTGTAGTTCTCCTCCGGATGTTGGACTTGCAGCGAAGTCTCCTGTCCCCAAAGGCTCTTCTTGGGGAGATTCGCGGATGTTCTCCGAGTGGCTAGCTGGCTCCGTCCAAAGTCTTGTCGAGGATTTTGGTAACGTCTACGAGTCCTTCGACTCCTTTCTGGGATGGATGTAGGACTCTAACATAGACAGTGGCAAGTTCCTTTCACCCCCTACCAGGGAAGACTTTTCAACGCGAGGTGGGGTTTCCCTCATTGGTGCGATGGGGAAACGTCTCATCTCATGTGACTCCCCAGAGGATGGGAAGTCCTCGTCCGACATGGAAGGAGAAAAAGTCTGGGGGGGTGAAGGAACCTCCCTCAAAGGCTTGCGAGGAGTCAACTTAGCTCTCGGAGAAGTCACCGCGTCCGGAACTCCTCTTTTTCTCTTCAGAGGGGTAGAAACAGCCAAGGATCTGTGACCTAACTCAGAGAGACCAGGCTTGAAAGCCTGCGTCACTGCTCTGATTAGCGCACCAAACCATAGTTGTTGACTGACAGCCGCGCTGTCAGATACTCCCTCTGGAGGGACAGGGATCGACGGATCCCTGGGAGGAGTTTCCATAGGGGGGTTCGCCTGAAAAGAAGAAAAAGGGATCCTGGACCTTTCTGGATGCTTCCCTTCCGCCGCAATGTGCGCTGTTATGAGCTTGCGGGGAGGGGAATACAGTGATGGCGACCTTGCCGTGCGTTATCCACCAGCCTCGCACGCGGGAGAGTATTGACGCTCGCGGGGGGGGGGCGCGTAATGGTGCTCAAGCGATGGAGAATACCAGGGGTTGCGCGCGGGAGACTGATGGGTCGCGCGCGGGAGACTGATGGGTCGCGCGCGGGAGACTGATGGGTCGCGCGCGGGAGACTGATGGGTCGCGCGCGGGAGACTGATGGGTCGCGCGCGGGAGACTGATGGGTCGCGCGCGGGAGACTGATGGGTCGCGCGCGGGAGACTGATGGGTCGCGCGCGGGAGACTGATGGGTCGCGCGCGGGAGACTGATGGGTCGCGCGCGGGAGACTGATGGGTCGCGCGCGGGAGACTGATGGGTCGCGCGCGGGAGACTGATGGGTCGCGCGCGGGAGACTGATGGGTCGCGCGCGGGAGACTGATGGGTCGCGCGCGGGAGACTGATGGGTCGCGCGCGGGAGACTGATGGGTCGCGCGCGGGAGACTGATGGGTCGCGCGCGGGAGACTGATGGGTCGCGCGCGGGAGACTGATGGGTCGCGCGCGGGAGACTGATGGGTCGCGCGCGGGAGACTGATGGGTCGCGCGCGGGAGACTGATGGGTCGCGCGCGGGAGACTGATGGGTCGCGCGCGGGAGACTGATGGGTCGCGCGCGGGAGACTGATGGGTCGCGCGCGGGAGACTGATGGGTCGCGCGCGGGAGACTGATGGGTCGCGCGCGGGAGACTGATGGCGCGCGCGGGGGGAGACTGCTGATGCGCGTGCGGGCGATTGCAAGGGCGCGCAGGAGAGTGATGGCGCACGCTCGCGGGCAAATGATCGCGCGCAGGATCAGGTCATTGAACACGCGGGCATGCGGGCGAGAGTTCGCGCGCCCCAGTAGATATCGTAGGGCGCGCGCAGGAGAGATACCCCTGGCACGCGGGCGCGCAGTTGGAGCCTTTGCGCGTCAGTTTGGTGGCGCGCAACTACTGGAGAGGATGGGCGCAGGCGCACGCGCGTATCCTCGTGGGAGCGAGAGAGTGACTGCGCGTGACTGCGCGATGGCGAGCGCTGGCACGCTGGAGACAGCAGTTGGCGCGTTGGCGAGCGCTGGCGCGTAGGAGAAGTCTTCATTGACTTCCTGACAGCACCCAGATCCGAAGATCGTAGGCGCGCAGGAGAGATCGCTGTGTATGGGCGCTGGTGCGCAGGAGAGTGCTAGCACACAGGAGAGCGCTGGCGCACAGGAGAGCGCTGGCGCACAGGAGAGCGCTGGCGCGCTGGAGAGCGCTGGCGCGCTGGAGAGCGCTGACAAGTTGGAGAGCGCTGACGTGTAGGAGGTTGCTGGCACGCAGGAGGTTGATGGCACGCAGTGGCGCGCTGACGTGCAGGTGAGCGCTGGCACACTACCTCAGGCAAAGCCTGGCGCGCAGGAGAACGTTGGCACGCATGCTCATCATTAGCATGGCGCATAAGGGACGTATGCGCGCGATGGCGCATACGCCCTTGATGCCCCGTAATAGGGTTGGATGCCTGACGAGCATGCAAGTCAGGTTTCGTAGGCGCGTAGCGCGCATCAGCTCTCAGGAACGGCGACGGCAGGTCAGCAGGTCTGTCGGGTGGAAGGTCGACGTGTCCTTTGAAAGGACGACCTTCCACCGAAGGGGATCGCGAACGATCCGCAGAGGTCCAGGACCATAACGGGAACAGTCGGTGAACGCTGACGAGGCTCCTCTGCGGCGGACTGCAACGAAGATGATGAACCAAAGAGGCGCCTCCTCACCGCAGGTGAAGGAAGGCCACTCTGGCGAAGAGGAAGGCGAGCCTTGCGACGGATATGCCCTCTGGGGGCCGTTGGATCAGCAAGCAGACCTTCTGCAGTCCTCCGAAGAGGAGTCTCTGTAAGTGAACTCCCCAGAGGGGGAAGAAACATTAGCTGGAGAGACTGTTGGATTTAGTTTCTCCCTCGCTGGTTGAGCAGGAACGGTAAAAACTAAGCCTTCAGCTACTGTGGGATTTGAAGAGGCAGAGGTATTAGGAGATACCGCATTGGATACCTCTGACACAACAACGTCGACAATCGACAGAAGATCAACCTCTGCCAAAGTCGGCGATTCCTTGGACGGCGAACCCTCAAGCCCCAAGGAAGACCAAAGCTGAAATAGATGGGTTAATGACACATCCTCCCCCGGAGGGAGAGATGGAGCTGCCTCGCTAGGGGAGGCAACGCCATCTCTCGAACCCCGAGCTTGGAAAACAGTACCATGGTCTACGCTACCACTCTAACAGTCTCTCGAAAGAGACCGATCTAGTGGGAGCTTCGGAGGAGGTTTGGGCAATGGAAGAAGTGTCCTTGGGATTTTCTCCTTTCAAAGAAACCTTCGAAAGAGAAAGATCCCGCCTGGACTTCTTCTTACATCGCCGAGAAAACCTCTCCCACTGGGAGGTAGACCACTCCTTACACTCACCACACTTGTTATTACTGTCACACCGTTGGCCTCTACAGTAAGGGCAAAGGGTGTGAGGATATTTCTCGACCGCCGACATGAATATTCCGCAGGGGCAGTCGGGTAATCCAGGACAGGTGCGCATAATCGCAGAGGCCAACTTCACACACAAACCTGTCAAAGAGAAAGCAAAAAAAGCATTAATGGCTGCCAATGACCGGCGAGGATGAATGAGGACACGTCCGTCTACCATCCGAGCCGAGAGCAAAGTGACCTCAAGCACAGCACAAGCTACCCTCCCCTACCCCCGCTAACTAGCGGTGTGGGCAGTAAACCCTCGTTAAATTTTAATGGCTTGTTATTTCAGCTACGCCGAAAGTAATACCCCTATTAAATAGCATGGTTTTTATGTCAGTTATGGAACAAATATACATTACATATACCAAATACCAATAGAGTACATGACTAAGACGTTGCTACCATAACATACTCTAGTCTACTGACATTCTGGGTAAATTTCACACTTTAAGCATACTTATTTTTGGGCTCAAGCCATGTCGTCCTCATGAAAGTTTCTCATTAGCAGCTTCTACTTGGGATATTTCTCTTAGTGATATAAAAGAAATTTTATCTTAGAGGTATCAACAGTTCTGACTTCTGGAGCAAATATCCAGAGACATCATGTATAAATCAGGGACGTGTTAATAACAAGCCATGGCTATCCTTCCCCGAATAGAGTTAACCTTGTCTCGAAGGATAAGGTAGAGGGAAGGATATGTTGGCAAGCGAGCCGTTACAACTCCCGATCTCCATGTGCTACAACTAACACGTTTCCTGTTGATCCATTCCCTTTTTGCAGCGTCATCTTTGACAATCGCTTAGGGAGTTTCTGCCTGTTTTCTTAGCTTTATGAGCAATTTTTTATCATGGATGAATCGGCTTCTTTCTCTTCAACTAAATTGAGTACCCTCTTTTTTGTGTGTTGGAGAATTTTGCGTCTTCACCCCATTATATTTTTAGATTTATATGCTTTTTTGTTTTGTGGCCGGCATGTGGTCGGCGCCATCACACCACGTTACCAAATTGCTCAAAAAAGCTTAGTTATTTAGTCTTATTATTGTTGGAATATGTTTTACATTATTCTTTTACAGTGTTGTATGTTTATGGCCATAACCTGACTGTAATAGGAACTATGTTCCTCTTGTCTAGTCATCTTACCCTGGCTTTTGAGTTTTCCCTCACCCATAAGGTAAGCTAGGCTTGCCTAGACAGTTTTCCCTATGGCCTAATCCTATCTAGGCATGGCGTTGGTATCCCTTGGGGTCCTCCTCTGCCACCTTGGCAGTTGCCTGCTCTGTGTCTGCAGCTTCCCTTCCTGTGCTATGTCCCTCTTGCTGTAGAGTCTTAACTCCCTTGCCTGGTTAGCCTATCTAGGCAGAAATGTTGCCTTTTGTCTCAGCTTCCAGTCTTGTCAGCCTGAGTTTTTCTAGCACTGGCTGTGTGTTGGCCATGGGTCTTTCCTTCCGCCCTCAGCTGCAGCTTTAGACAAGTCATCTGCTCTTTCCTATCCTCTTCCATATCTGAGGGACATTGACCTCAGGAGTTGGTCAGTCGGATCCCGCCTGATTGTCAGGACATCCTATGAATTTCGAATTCTCAGTAACCTGGCTGTCTAGTACAGCTTTCATTATCTTACGAGCTAAACCCCGACTTTTCATAAGTTAATGATAATGATCACGTCTTGGCAGGTTTCCTTTTTAAATGCCTTTCATTCCTGTACTTCCCTTAAGTGTGGACCCTTCCCTATTGGATTATTCACTCTCTTCCTGTCGACTTTACAATACCTCTACCGCTTTGTGTCGACATGCCTGGGATATTGACAGGTCAGGCCTTATCTTGGCTACTAGAAATAGTCGCCGCCTCAACCCAGCTGCTGCTGCCTCGGGGGCATCTGTAGCTGGTTTAGGCAGTATGATGAGTGAACTTGCCTTCTTAGGTTGTTCCAATAGACCTACTCTTGGGGTTCTGGTGTCCCTTTGATGTGAATCTTTCCTCCATATTCCAACGTCTCTGTCAAATAGGTTCCTCCATAAATCCCCCACTAATTTCTGAGCTGTTTGGTATGTGTCTTGATTACTCAAAATCTTTAGCCATATTTAGGTGGTAGGTTTATTTAAGTTAGGTTTTATCTATTAAACATACAAATATGTTTACTTAATTTTAATGAAATATCACAAATTTTAAGTAATTTGTATTTTTCCTAACGGTACTTACCTCGAACTACTTTTTTAGGAGTATCAGGGATCTCCTCCCAACCGACCAGAATTTTGTGTAGTTTACCCTACTCCCGTTTTCTATGCGGGAGAACCTCAGGCGGAGTGATACGCGCCATGAGGCGACCCAAGGTCAGAGAGCGTGCTCGTTCAGGTCTTGGTCACCAGTAAGTTTTGGTAGAAGGTTTCTAGGAAGTCCCGTAAGGCACTCGGGGCAAGATGGGAGGGCCATAACCCGAAAGTAGTTCGAGGTAAGTACTGTTAGGAAAAATACAAATTACTTAAAATTTGTGATTTGTTCCAACACGGAGTACTTACCTCGAACTACTTTCTTAGGAGACTTATACCTTAGGAGGTGGGATTGGCCTTCTGGACCTAGAGACCGTTGAATGCAGGGAAATATGGGAACCTATATAGGAGGCTAGGTTCTGCTGACCCAAGAGAAAAACAAGAAAATAGAAAACTACGCAAAAAACTATCTGTGTCCAAGTAACTCACCTCTGGCGCCGTATTCTTTCAATGACAGACGTGCCCCATGGCAGGTGAAGGATTTAAGGGTCATGTAGGGGAAGGTGAAAAAGGGGGAAAAGGGGTAAGGAAGGAACCTGTGACTCTTGGACTTACCGCCTGCGGCTTCCCAGGGGCTACACCTTAAATCTTTTGGAGCGCGGAAATGACAGGACCGAGCGAGAACCCGTCCAAGGATTTCCTCGAACAATCCTTTAGGTAATGAGCCGTATAGGTAGATTGTCTAGACCATGTACCTGCTCTCAAGATCTGGCCCACTGCCATGTTCCTTTTAAAGGCCAACGAAGTACTCAGGCCCCTGAGAGACCCCTGAGCTGCTGTATGCTCTCAAGATCACCTGTCACAGCAAGGAGATCGTATTCTTGGAGACCGGCTTCTTCACCAGTCCTGAGGAGACGAACAGACTTGATCTCAGGGCGACGGTTGGCCGTCCTATCTAGATATTTGCGTACCACTCTGACAGGGCACAGTAGCAAGTCCCTCGGGTTGTCCGACCGCAGGATAGCTGGCACTGAGAAGCCCTCAAACCTAGGGTCCCAAACCGCTGGATTCTGAGTCTTGGCTGCGAAGGCGGGTAGAAACCTGAAGGTATCTTCTTTCCAGCCCTTCGTGTGTGAGACCTCGTACGACAGACCATGAATCTAGCTCACTCTTTTGGCCGATGCCAGGGCTAACCGAGAGACCGTCTTGAGGGTAAGTTCCTTGTCTAGGATGTCCTTGAATGGCTCGAAGAGCGGTTCCGAAAGCATTTTCAGAACTCTAGCCACATCCCACTGGGGCACTCTAGCGGCCTGGGGAGAACACGACTGCTCGAAGCTCTTGATGAGCATTGAGATCTGTCAGGAAGAACCTAGGTCGATGCCTTTCAGGAGGAAGACTTGGCTCAACGCCACCCGGACTCCCTTAATGGCTGAGATGGATGTGCCCACTTCGTCCCTGAGATAGACCAGGAAGTCTGCTATCTCGTGAATTGAGGCCCCCAATGGCTTGATGTTCTTCGAGGAGCACCACTTTGTAAAGGTAGCCCACTTCGCCTGGTATACCGCGACTGACGAACGTCTCAGGTACCCAGACATCCTCGCTGCGGTCTTTGATGAATATCCTTCCTTCCTCAGGAGACGCTCGATAACTCCACGCGTGAAGGCGGAGGGACCGAGGGTTTTCGTGGAACCTTTGGAAGTGAGGCTGCCGGAGAAGGTCTGGTCTGTCCGGAAGAGGCCAAGGAGGAAGGCGTGCCAGTTCCTATAGGTCTGCGAACCATTCTCTCTTCGGCCACCAGGGCGCTACCAAAGTCATCCACAGGTTGTCCACCCGTCTCATCCTGTTGAGGACCTGCCTGAGCATCCCGAAAGAGGGGAAGGCATAAACGTCGAGGTTGTCCCAAGGGTGTTGGAAGGCGTCTTCGAACGCTGCTGTTGGATCTGGCACAGGAGAACAGAACACGGGGAGCTGTGCATTTAGTCTCGTGGCGAAGAGGTCTATCACCGGAGAGCCCCACTTAAGGATGAGGGTCTTGGCCACTTCCGGGTGTAGAGACCACTCGGAACCTACCACTTGGCCCATCCTGCTGAGGCCGTCGGCCAGGACGTTCTTCCTTCCGGGGATGAATCTGGCTGTGACCTTGATCTGTTCCTCCTCTGCCCATTCCAGGAGCTCCATTGTGAGATTGCACAACTCCCTCAACTTTAGTCCTCCCTGCTTTTTCACGTGGCGTTGTCGCAAATCAGGGCCACGGTGTTTCCTCGGAGAAGAATGACGAACTCCCAGCATGCCCTTTGTACAGCCATCATCTCCAGCACGTTTATGTGCAGGTTCGTCACCTCGACTTCCCATTTTCCTTTTGCTGTTTTGTCGAGAAGATGGGCACCCCAACCCTCCTTGGATGCGTCCGTGAACAGAAGCATCTCCGGGGGGTCGGCTGCAAAGGGCATTCCCTTGAGGGTGTTCGTTCTGGCGAGCCACCATTCCAGGGCTTCCTTCGTCTCCGGGGACACCGGGACTACATTGTGCGGGGAGTCCCCCTGGTTCCAGAGCTATTTCAGGTTCCGCTGCACGCCCCTGAGCTTGAGCCTCCCCTGGGAGACTAGCTTCGCCAACGACATGAGGTGGCCTATCAGTCTTTGCCAGTCCTTGGCTCTCCTGGGCTGGCCCGACAAGAAGGGCCGGAGTATCCGTTCTAGGTTGTCCAGTCTCTCAGCAGAGGGCAAGGCTCTCGCCAACCGGGAGTCTAGGACCATCCCTAGGTAGGTCATCCTGGTGGAGGGTATCAGCTGAGACTTCTCCAGATTGATGATGATACCCAAGACATTGCAGAACTGCAGGAGCTTCACGCCTTGCTCCTTCAGTGCTTCCTCTGAGTCTGAAAGCAACAACCAGTCGTCTAGGTACCGAATCAGGCAGATGCCCTGTTCGTGTGCCCAGACTGAAACTGTTGCGAAGACCCTTGTGAAGACCTGAGGAGCTGTCGACAGTCCGAAGCAGAGGGTTCTGAACTGCAACGTCTGGGTACCCCATTTCACCCTTAGGTACTTCCTGCTGGAGGGATGGATAGGGACCTGGAAGTAGGCGTCCTTGAGGTCTATAGACATCATGAAGTCTTCCTCCCTCAAGGCCGCAAGGACCGACTTCGGGGTGTCCATCTTGAAGTCGGTCTTGCACACAAATTTGTTGAGGGTTGAGAGGTCTATGACCGTCTCCAGCCCCCTGTCGCTTTCTCCACCTGCTGTAGAACCCCGGGCCTAGGTGCTTGACTGGTTCTACTGCACCTTTCGCCAGCATTGCCGAAACTTCCTCCTGCAATGCTGCTCTTCTCAAGGGGTCCTTGGATGCCAACCACTCCGCCTGTTGATCTGGGATCAGAGGAGGCGGGTCCGCTAGGAAGGGCAACCTGTACCCCTCCTTCAGTACTGCTACGGTCCACGGATCCGCTCCGTGGTCCCGCCATGCTTGCCAAGATTGTTTGAGGCATCTCCCCACCTGAGGCTTCGGCAGGAGTAGGGGGCTTCCCTTCCTACCTCCTACGAGAGGCGCGGCCAGAGCGTCCCCTCCTGGAGCTCGAGTAGGACGGTCTGAAGGCTGTCTGCTGTGTCGAAGCTCCCCTACGGGGCGTCCCTTCTGGGTTGGTTAGGTGAGGCGCGAGAAGGGTGAGAGACGTCTGAAGAGGGCCTCTTATGGGCAGGTCTTCTCGCTGGAGGGGGTCTGGGCTCTCCCGCATCCTTCAGTTTCCTGACCCTCTCCGTCTCTTCCACAGCCTTCAGGGGGAACAGTGACTCTCCCCACAGGGGTAAGTTCCTCAGGGCTCTCGCTTCCCTGTCTGGAAGCCTCCTGACTAGCTTACTGAGTACCGTATCCCTCTTTCACAGTACCCAGTTGGCTGCCTGCGAGAGGGACTGGTAGGACAAGAACTTGAGGGCCTTTCCCCCCGAGCTAATCAGTTCCTTTAGCAAGGTCTGGTTCTCGGGGACCGAGAGGTCGTGCGAGGCCTGAAAACCCACTAGTGTGCAGGCCCCCCAGTCTAGCCACGATGAAACGTAGACTAAGTCCAGGGCCAAATCCTCCATTATGGAGGCCTTCGACGGAGAGAAGCAAACTGGGGCGGAAGACGCTTTATCTTCTGAGGCCCCCTGGCTTAAGACGGCGATTGCTGGTTCCACCGTACAGGGGCCTGCACGGCGCCCCTCAGGGAGATAAAAGTGCTTCTGAGCTTTGAGACCTTGGAGGAGTTTGGAGGCTCTTTGACTCTTGGGGGCATCCGCATGGCTGGCTACTACCTTGTTGATATACTCCATGCCCAGCCTAACATCTCTAGCCAGGGGAAGAGCCAGCGAGGGCCTCTGCTGGACGGGGGTGTCCACCAACCTGCTGAGGCCAGAGAGCCAGTCTTCATCCATCGCGGGCTTCGGCTCGTCTAGCCAGTGATGGGTCCTGATGAGGGCTAGCACTTTTCTATATGCGGAGGCTTCGGCCGTTGAGCCTTCCCAGCCGTCTCCTAGGCCTTCCGCCGGCTGGTCCTCTACCTGAGAAGGTACACCTACGACGGGGGGACCCGCTTGAGGTGGTGGCATCTTCTTATCATGGTACGACTTCGGCAGTTCTGGTCGGAGAACGGGCATCGCCGCTGGGACGGAGCCCTCCGTCCTGGATCTGTCTCTTTCTGCGGAGGACCACGCTGCTGCGGGCTTCCTCGTGGTCACTGGCTGTCTCTCACACTCCGGACGGCCCGTCGAAGTCTTGGAGGCTGGGACACGGCTGCCAGACCGAAGGGGCGACTCTCTCCGCTGGGCGGATGGAGTCGGAACCGTCGCGGACTTATGCCTGTCGACCGGAGCCTGAAGTGAAAATTTTCGCCGACCCTCGGACCTGCTGTAGGAGACGTACTTCGTGGAGGGAGAACGACCTCTTGGGAGCCAGCCAGAGGTACTCGGGACTGCTGAAGCTCCTAGGAGGTGGCTGCGCGGGATGGCGACTCGCACCCATTCCTCCCTAGGAGAATGGCTTCTCCTATGCTTCCTTCTGGGGGATCTAGAGTGCCTCCTGGTGTGGAGAGATCTGGAACGGGAACGGGACCTCCTCCTGCCCTACCTCTCTCGTCTCCTCTTTGGGTCCCTCGGACCTCCGTCCTCCGAGGAGAAAGAGTACGACTCGAAAGAGAAGACCGAAGATCTGTAGGACCGGCCCGAACGGTCTGAGTCGTCCCTCGCCGCTGGTGGTTTTCCGTGTCGATCCGTTGGTGATGAAGGCTCCAGGAAGACGGGAGGGAGCGTTGCTTAAGGCGCTGGGGGAGAGCGAGGCAACTTCTTACAGGGAAACCACGCCTAGAATTCTTCCTCCAGTCTCATGGGCGACCTGAAGGGCGTCCTCGGCAGCGCCCACGCAAGGGGGTCCGACAACGGCGAATCCTCCTTCTCAGCGTCTCCCCCGGCTGCAGACGTACCTGAAATGCAGGCCCATGAAGCGGGGGAAGAGGCAGCAGCCGCCTTCCCCCACATAGGATCATCGGAAGAGACGGGCCCTGCTGGCACCAGGACTCCGTCCTCCGAACACACTCCCGTCCCTCCCTCAGGCCCCCCACTTGCCTGGACTGACATATCATCCCGACTAACAGGCATCACAGCCTCCTGGGGAAGAGCAATGGGCCGCTTCCTCGCAACAGACTCACCTCATCCCCTACTCTGGGTAGGGGAAGACGGCTGCAAAGCTCTATCCGAAGAGGCATCGGGCGAAGCAAGCGGCGAGGAGAAGTTCGGCTTCTTAGGCGACCTCTTGGACACCTTCTTCTTCTTGGTGCTGTAGTGCGCCCACTGTACCTTGTTCCAGGACTCGCACTCTGGACATGTGTCTATAGGGGAACAAAAGCTGCCCCTATACGACGAACACAAGGAGTGAGGGTCGACCTTCGGCTTAGATAGGAAAGCCCCACAAGATTTACCGGCCACAGGCCCAGGACAACGACGGGGATGTTCCATAACAAACAGTAAGGCACCGCGAGACACAGGAACACAGAGGGAAAGGGTAGGAAAGGGTATGGAATGAACACAAAGGGATCACATGGGGACTGCGTGAGACACGAGGGTCGGGGACACAAAGGGTCGCACTGGTTAAGGAGAGCGCGTTGAGATGTTATCTACGACGCGACCAGAAATTTACTGGTGACCGAGACCTGAACAAACAGGCTCTTTGACCCCGGGTCGCCTCATGGTGCGTATCACTCCGCCAGAGGTTCCCCCGCATAGAAAACGGGAGTAGGGTAAACTACACAAAATTCTGGTCGGTTGGGTTGGGATCCCAGATACTCCTAAGAAAGTAGTTCGAGGTAAGTACTCCGTGTTGAAACAAATAATTTTTAATGATAGGTACTCATTTAAAAAATTTTCTTTTTCATAGGTGACTGATAATATGAATGTAGGTTTCCAGAAGAGGTCTCAACAAGGTGCCCCTTATCTTCTTTCTCTGGAATTGAAGGACCTCCCCTTTCCCAGGCTGAGGTGACCTCTGTGTTTGATCACCAGTTACCGACGGTTCAACTCCCGCTGTTACCAGCAGATCATGCGGGTGATGAAGTTCGGGACGCTCTGCAAGTCATGAACCTGTCCACCGACAATACGTTGACACTTCTTCTGAGACATCCGAGAGGGAGAGGTTCCTGCCGACCATGGAAGCCCCTGAAGAGTCTTTGGATGTATATCGGGTGAGTACAGTTTCCAGCGCATCTTTAATTTATCCACCCCTGTTCCTACGTTAGACAAACCTTCGTTTCCTAGTAACTCGGATCTTACGGTATCCACGAAAGCTTTCATGGAAAACCTAACCAAACATGAACGTTCTCAAGTGAGGATAGAAACTTTACAAAAGGCACCTGCTTCTAAGGCTCCCCCAGCTTCGAGCCGCCCACAGTTAAGAATCTTTGGCATTATGCTAAACATATGACCTTAAGTGAAGGGTACCTCCAAATTGGAGAGGGTTTGGGTTCCAAACCAGCCCCAGACTTGGATTCTTCCAATCGATTGATAGTTATCCTTACTGCTACGTAAGGCTTCACTTGGAAGCGACAATTAGGAATGATACAATCCCTATGGAAACAATCATCCTGGACCATAGCAAGGCACAGTCTCTTTTGGTTAAGGAGCTGAAGACGGCCGAATTCACTAATACCCAAATTTTCTGCTTTTGGCAGGAAGCAGGCCACCTTTGTAGCCCCCAAGGATATTGTCTTCCCTTTCGCTTCATAAAAGTTTAGAGGCTGTAAAGAAAGCAGTATTGGAGGGTAAACAATTCACAGTGCTAGAGGAGTGAAAACCTGTCTCCCTAACCCTTCCTTTTGATTCTGACAGTTGGGAGGATGTCCAACAAGCCTTTACTGTTGGAAAACTAGATAACAGTTTAATGAGAAACTCCCTAGATTTTTCTAAATCCCTATTTAGGGAAGACTTGGAAGCCAAAGAGAGAGAGACACACACACACACACTCTCTCTCTCTCTCTCTCTTTTACACCGATCATTAGAATAGGAAAGAATTTCCACAAATGGAGTGAAAACGAACGAAGAATTAAAGAAAGAAAACCTTGGAAAAAAACAAGAGAATCGCCTTCAGCGTAAAATTTCTCCTGTTTTCCGCCTTTGAAGACATTTTGAAGATTCTTACCAGAGAGAGAAAGAGAGATACGGAAGGCGAACATTACATTCCGGGAATGAACGAAGATGAAATAAGAATGCTTCCAGAACGGTCTTCAGAGGGTTAGATTTGCCTCAGAAGCGACTTAGCTGATAAATGTTACGATTCCCACATAAAGAAAACTATGAATAAATATTTGATTTTGTTATGGTTTTTTTTTTTAAATCTCTCTCTCTTCTCTCTCTCTAGAGGGAAGGTTTTAAAAGTCTACATGTTGTAACCTATCATATTTTTTTTTGTTTAAAATTTACATTCGTACGTAAAACAATCTCTCTCTCTCTCTCTCTCTCTCTCTCTCTCTCTCTCTCTCTCTCTCTCTCTCTCTCTCTCTCAGCCATAATAAACAATTTCCTAAGCTTTAGAATCAAGCATCACAGAGCTAAACCTAAAATATCATGCAACAGTAACACGAAGGAAACTCCGGTTACCAATATGCAATTCAACTTAAGAGTAAAATTAAATAAAATATGAGAGAAGCATTTCAAATAAAACTACTAAAATTAGTATGCTAATTGGAAAATGATACATAATGTCATAAACGTTTTTTTAGTGACTATGAAATATCCTTCAGCAGCATGCCTTAATAATAAGGGAGTTATTTGATCCGAAAATTGAGGCTAACGATGGACTAGATAAGGATGATCAGCTGATTTGAATGTAAACAATGAATAAGATTATAATTCGCTGTTTTTAATTATAAATACGATACTCAAATATGAATACTGTATTACATGCATTATTATTGGATAAAAAATAAGTGAAACACCAGGGAGAGCGGGGAGAGAGAAGGACGAAACAATATGACAAAGGGATCCAGAGACACGAGACAGGGGGAGGCAGTAGCCAAGTTCCTTCTTCTTGCATATACCCTCCGCCAAATCTACGCTAATTCAAATAGATTAGCAAAATCAAGGAATTTAGGACATGCGAGAAGAAGGAATGGGAATAGGTGGAATGACTGATAAGAAAGGGGTTTAGAAGGATTAATAAGATGAAAATTATGAATGAATGCTAGAAAAGTGAAGATGAATGAAATCGCTAAAAATAGAGAGAATCAAGAGTTGGAAAGATACGTTATAGATCTGTGTGAGGAAGCAATGTAAATGTACGAAAGGGAATTGGGTAGGAATTGGGAAAAGGATTAGGGATATAATAATAATAAAATGACGGACAATTATAATGAGAGAGAGATATCATACTAATATGCAGGATAGGGTAAATCAGTGAGGTAATTCTGTGAAAGTGAATGATCATATCAGTGGGATATCGTGAAAGTGAATATAGGTTGACGACGGACTACACAGATTTGATCAGCTGATTTGAATGTAAACAGTGCATGAGATTATAGTTCTCTGTTTTTAATTATAAATGCAATACTAAAATGTGAATATTACATGCATTACAATTGAATACAGTTAAGTGAAACACCAGTTTTATCAAAATCCGGTTTATTTCAAATATAGCTGTAATTTTGAACTACAATGAATGGATATACACTGTACAGAGAGAGCTAGGACCAGCTGGGTGTAGAGATAGGTAGTGGAGTGCAGGGCTACAAGTGTAAAGGAGCACGGGCTATTTGAAATTATCGACCAGCTTGAATTCTACCGCGATTTTTTTGAGAATTTTTATTTAATGGGTATTGCATTGTTCTTGGCCATCCCAATGCTGTTGCCAGCTATTAGAAATCAAATTCTTAATGTTAGATAAACAATCATCACTTTTTTTTTCCCTTGTCCACCAAAAACCGAACCCGCGAAGCAAGAAACCGCGATTAATGAATTCCGACTAAACTCACCACACACAACCCTACAATTATTATTTACAGGTAATAAAGGTAAATTTATTTTTTATACAGTACTACTTTGTTTATTGAAGGTAACTAAAAGGTAACTAGAGATTTATTTTTTTGGGCTCAAGCCATGTCGTCCTGATGGAAGGTTCCTTTAAGTAGCTTCCAAGGGTATATTTGACTACAGTGATATTCCCAGAGAATTTAACTTAAGGTCTCCAGAATTCTAACTCCTGGCGCGAATATCCTTAAAGTTAGGATATCGCATAATATCAGGGGACGTATTCTTGACACGCCACATAGCAATCTGCACCCCGCATAGCGTTTACGCTTCGAGGGGGGAAAGTGGCAAAATAAAAGAGGAGCCGTTATAAAATTCTCCTTCCTCCTTACTGTTTGAGTACTCAGATGGCGCCATAATCGTCGGCCATCTTTATTCCTTTCACTGTAGTGCTTCAACTCGGTGGTTTTTCCCAGTGCTCTCTCGTTATAGGATTTATCATGAAATCTCCAGCTTCTTCTGCCTCTGGAAAGTTGAGTATTTAATTCTTATTTTGTATAAATTTAGCTCTGGCCAAAAAGTAAAGTATTAATTCGAATTAAACTATGTTCTTGACAGCTATTGCCTGGACCGGAGGTGCCTTCGGCGCTGTTGTTTGTAACGCATGTGTTATTTAGTTAGCCAGAACGACTTTCCCGGTATAATAGCTTAAATAAATATATTTAGCTATGTAGTCTTCATTGCTAGGAACTAATTATATTATGCCAATAGTATTCTCATTAGTTTCGGCGAATTAGGTAGCCGATCTTGTTTACGCTAGGCTTCCTAGCCTAGGCGTTATAGATTTTTCTCTTGCATGATATGATAGGTGTTCCTGGTGCTATTAAATTTAAATGAAGATATTAGGCAATTTATACATGTAAGATACATGGATTGCATAAAAAATTTCCTCTTCCAAGATAGTATACGAGAGAGCTTCGATGAGTTAGGTAGTCGATCTCAGTCACTAGGCTAGTAGCCTAGTGGCTTTAGTATACTTTCATACAATCTCCCCGGTTACCCTTATGCATAGGGTAATCCCTTCTTCCCTCTGAGTGTAGCCTATGGCTACAATCCTAGCTGGCCTGGCCTTGAATTGTGATTCTGGTAAGGTTAGGCTAGGGTTTTTCTGCCCCTTTACCAAGCTACTGTTGGTGAGCTTTGGGTTTGGGTCAGAACCTCAGAGTACTTGTCGTGTGCCGGCAGCTATCCGATAGGGTGAATGTACTCCCCTGTCGGACCTAGTTGGTTGGCATAAGAGGCCTTGCCCCCTTAGACTGCACTTGAAGGGGTCATGTGCTCCCCTTCTCCCTGTGTTTTAGCGACTAGTCCTGTGCTTGCAGACCCTAGGCTGGAGAATAGTGATTATTCTTCTGCCTAGGATGGTGCTGGCATGGGAACTCTGTTTCTTTATAATTTAAGGCGGCGTCTTGATGATGCCAGTTCCCTTACTGTATTAGCAGACCCTAGGCTGGAAAATGTCTTCTCCATATACCTAGGATGGCGCCGATACTAAAACAGAGTTTCCTTTAGGTGTGGTAGGGACGGTTTGCTGCCGGCTCCTCTCACATCTTATACAGGACCCTTTCCCCTTCCCATTCTGTCCTTTAGTGATGGCCTAGCCATCACATCCCTGTGGCCGTTGTTCTACAATTTCGCCGATTGCCGGCAGGTTGTAGGGCCGGCTTGGGCTTCTGCTTGCGTAGCCTAGTCGTTTAGCTTCCCTATCGAACATGAAGTTCTGGGATAGCTGTTTCGGTAGGGCTAGCTGCCGGCGGGAGTCCGATTTTCTTTGAGTGTTCTCCAGTCCTCCCTTGGGTTGCCATCCATTTCCTATGACTGACTGTCACCGGCATGGAGGTGGATGGGTGGAAGCTTGAGTACGATATGATCTCCCCTTCCATTAGAACCCTCATTCAGGAGGAAGAAAGTGATACAGTGGCTAGTGCCGCCACCCTTACATCGCCCTTCACTCCTTGCTTTCTCTCTCTCTATTTGGCTAGTGCTGCCAGCTACTAACCTATCTGGCGGCTGCTGGCCACTAACCTTGCCGGCAGGATGCAGGCTAGTCTCATGGTCCGTCAGCCATTAATTCACTGTCAAATCTGATTCTGCCGGCGAGGGCTGGCAGTGTCAGTACTTTGGCCACTACCCAGTCACATTGAATGATGGCTGGGACAGTGTGCCGACAGTCGGTGGCCTGCCAGCGTCCGGCGAGGGCGGGCTGCCAGCTATATGGATGATCAATTTTGTGCCAGTTGAATTAAGTCTAGTACTAGCCTTGCCGGCAGCAGCTATTGTATATGAATATACAGTGGCCAGTACATCTGTAGTATAGAGCATACTGCAGACAGAAAACTATGGTATATGATTATACAGTAGTAATTATTTTCCAACATACTGTGTATCCAGGCGCAGTCTATTGTTGAGACCTTCTAGAATTGGGAAAGAAATTCCCTTTTCTTTACACTGATTGTTGATCAGTTACTTTGACCCTCATTATTAATTCTTTTGGAAGTAGGTGTTGTTTACACTACTCTATCCTTATAGGCTAGAATCTTCCATTGGGCCTCTTATAGAGGATATCCTAGAATTAATATTGAGGGAGGTCACAGCAATTGGTTGGGCGGGAACCACATATATGTGTCTTTCCTATTTCATTTCCAGCTTACCTATCCTAAGATATATGCTATAAAATAAAATGGAAACTGTTATTATAATACTTATTATAATATTAATTAGTCTAGTGAGATAGACTACAATATACTCATTTTATTTTTCTCTCTTTACAGGAGGACTATATCAAGTGCGATAGCGTTTTCTGAAGTGTTTGTCGCAGGAACTTCTATGGCCATCTGGGGTGTATGACACACTCCCGCTGTTCCATCACCAAGGGACCTCTCAAATACTGGGACCCGCAGGTATGTACAGTATGCAAGGACCTGTTGTATGAGGCTTTTGAAAATCCCAAGACAGCGGAGTCCAGGGATGCAGCTCGGGATAAGATACGCAAATGGGTTCGTGGTTTTCAAAAGAATTCCACAGGGCCTTACCTCCCTAGTGAGTGTATGAGAGCCCTTCTATTTCCCAAAGCATCTGCGGATGCTGTGATTCCTCAGCCTCACCCTGAGATCCCTTGTGTCCAGATATCCGTTGACACGGATGTCTCGGATGCGATGAAGGACATCCATCTAGAAGATAGGAGGATGCCAGAGGTGTCAGAAGACACAGAAAAGGACCTTCTGATGGAAGGTCGAGAAGAGGAGGCAACGGTGGCTCCTGAGACGGAAGAGGAGGAAGTCGAAACAGTCTCTGTTTCGTCGGTTCCTGCCCCAAAACCTGTACCCTCTACGTCCTCCGCTCCTCAACCTGCAAACTCGGACGACACTCTGGCTGCCATCAAAGCGATGATGGAAATGTATGAGAATAAGAGCGAACAAAGGGAAGCTGTATTCAGGAAGGAGATTCTTCTGATTACAGCGTCCCATGGGTCTCAACGGAGACTCAATGTTAAGGATCTTCCCTCGTGTTCCAAGGTTAACCCATGGAGGCATGCCGAGTACATACCCATAACTAATGGTAAGATCTTTAGTTCAGAGAAGCTGGGAGCTGTCCCTACTAAGGACGTCAAGTTCTTTGCGGAAAAATCATTTGGGACGGTGGTTAAGGCAGTAAAAGCAGGAAACCTTGCTCTACACTAGAAGAATGTAGGCCCCTTTCCCTAGCCTTGCCATCAGATGACAAAGGCTGGAAGGATATTCAAGTTACCTTCTCAGTCGGGAGTTGGAGAATGATATCGCTGGACATCAGTTCAACGAAAACCTCCCTAAGTTGTCTGAGTTTCTCTTACACAGGGAACAAGATACAAAGGAGAGGCTTGCTGCCTCTCTCTCCCTCCAGGTGTCCATGGAGGTAATGGCCAGCGAGCAAATAGCCCCAGACATGTTCATGGTCATGGCCTAGGCTCATTTGGCAACCCTAATGAAAGATTTCTACAGCTTCGTTAAGGCAAGAAGGGCTTGTAGAGAGTTCGTGTTTGCCTCGGCTCAGTTAAACACGGGCCCAGGAAGTTGATATCTTCCAATATCTGGGGGAAAGATCTGTTTCCAAACGATCTAGTCAAAGAAATAGTCGACAAGGCCGCCACGGAGAATAGAAATCTTCTCCAGAAGTGGGGCATGTTGGCTAAAAGGAAGTCTTCTCCGGATGAGGGTCCCCAAACGAAGAGAAAGGCAAAGAGGCCAAGAGTGCCAACTCGCCCTGCCAGACAACATCATCTTCCTGCGGCCGCAGCCCCACAGATAGTGGCACAGCCCCAACCCACCTACCAGATGGTTCCCCAGCAGGTGGTGACTCAGTCACCAGCCTTTACTCCACCCTATGAGAGGCAGACCACTACCTTTCGCCCTAAAGGTAGGGGGTCAGGGAGAGATTCCTCTAGACGTCCCTCGAGAGGAAGAGGGAGTAGGGGAGCAAGCGGTCGAGGAGGCAAGCCCTCCGGAAACCAGAGGCGATGCGATGATTCCGTAAGAAGGAAGACTCCGACTCTTCCAGGATCGCTGGGCCCACAGCATAGTCAAGAACGGACTAGGTTGGAGTTGGAAGACAGCTCCGCCAACCTTTCCTCAGTTCTTCCAACACTCCACCCCCATTCTGGAAGAATATACCTGAGAGCTCTTGGGCAAACGGGTAATAAAGAGGGCAAAGTCCATCAAATTCCAAGGAAGGCTGTTTTGCGTTCCCAAGAAGAACTCAGACAAACTCAGAGTCATTCTGGATTTGTCGCCACTCAACAAGTTTATCGAGAACGGAAAATTCAAGATGCTGACCCTTCAACACATAAGGGCCCTATTGCCCAAAAGGGCATACACAGTCTCCATAGACATGGCAGATGCCTAATGGCACATTCCAATGAATCACCAACTCTCCTCCTACCTAGGATTCAGGCTTCAAAAAAGTAAGTACACTTTTAGAGCCATGCCCTTCGGGCTGAACATAGCCCCAAGGATCTTCACAAAGCTTGCAGAAGCAGTCGTTCATCAACTACGCCTACAGGGAGTCCAGGTGGTATCATACCTGGACGATTGGCTGGTGTGGGCAGCATCCGAAGCGAAATGCTTGCAAGCATCCAAGAAGGTGATCCAGTTCCTGGAACATCTAGGATTCAAGATCAACACCAAAAAGTCTCGACTATCTCCAGCTCAAAAATTCCAATGGCTAGGCATACATTGGGATCTACAGTCTCATCATCTCTCCATTCCAATAAAGAAGAGGAGAGAGATAGCGGGATCTGTCAAGAGACTTCTAAAATCCAACAGGATTTCAAGACGCCAACAGGAGAGAGTGCTGGGCTCCCTCCAGTTTGCTTCAGTGACAGACCCAGTGCTAAGAGCACAGCTAAAAGATGCATCAGGAGTCTGAAGAAGATACGCATCAAACGCTCGAAGAGATCTAAGAGGGCAACTACCGGTTCGGCTACGATCACTTCTCAAGCCATGGTCGGAGGCCAAAAAGTTCAAGAGGTCAATACCTCTACAACTGCCTCCACCCTGAGTCGTCATCCACACAGACGCATCATTGGGAGGATGGGGGGCTCACTCCCATCAACGAAGAGCTCGTCCCCTCTATTCAGGACCTTCCATATCAACATTTTGGAGGCCATGGCAGTTTTCCTCACATTGAAGAAATTATCCCATTGCCCTTCAGTCCACATAAGACTGAATCTGGACAGCGAGGTGGTAATGAGATGTCTGAACTGTCAAGGCTCAAAATCGCCTCAACTCAACCAAGTGATGTTGGCCATCTTCCAGTTAGCGGAAAAGAAGAGATGGCACTTGTCAGCAGTTCACCTTTAGGGGTTCCGCAATGTGACAGCGGACGCTCTATCCAGGATAGCTCCGATAGTCAGAATGGTCCCTAGACGCAAAATCATTCTCCTTCATCTTGCATCAAGTCACGGAACTGCAGAGCGATCTCTTTGCAACAAGCGACAACAGGAAACTTCCTTGATACGTGGCCCCGTATGAGGACCCTCTAGCGGAGGCAATGGACACCATGTCCCTCGACTGGAACAAATGGACCAGGATTTACCTGTTCCCTCCACCCAGCCTGCTGATGAAGGTCCTCAACAAGCTGAGATCTTTTCAAGGAACAGCAGCCCTAGTGGCTCCCAAGTGGCCCCAGAGCAACTGGTTCCCCTTGATTCTGGAATTACAGCCGAGGATGATCCCTCTGCCGGACCCAGTTCTGTCTCAACAAGTTCAGAAGTCGACTGTCTTCGCTTCATTAAAGAAAACTCAAGACCTTCATCTCATGATTTTCTCTCTCTAGCAGTAAAGAAAAGGTTCAGGATCTCAAAAGAAAGTATAGACTTCTTAGAGGAATATAAGTCAAAATCTATCAAAAGGCAATACGAGTCATCTTGGAAGAAATGGGTGGCCTTTGTCAAGGCAAGGAATCCAAAGGAAATCTTGATAGATTTCTGTTTGTCTTTCTTCATTCACCTTCATGAACAAGTTTTAGCAGCCAACACGATAACTACGTGTAAATCTGCCTTTGCAAGACCTTTGCTCTATGCTTTCCAGGTGGACTTGTCTAATGAGATTTTTAACAAAATCCCTAAGGCCTGCACTAGACTCAGGTCTGCAGCACATCCAAGGCCCATTTCATGGTCTTTGTATAAGGTACTACATTTTGCTTCAAGTTTGGACAACGAGACTTGCTCTTTGAAAGATTTGACCCAGAAAGTTATATTCTTGTTTGCTCTAGCTTCAGGAGCTAGAGTCAGTGAGATAGTGGCCTTGTCTAGGGACGAAGGCCATATCCAGTTTGCTGAAACGGGTGAGTTAAAACTCTTTCCCGACCCAACGTTTCTCGCCAAAAATGAGCTACCCACTAAGAGGTGGGGTCCCTGGAGAATCTGCCCTCAGAAGGAAGATGTCTCGCTGTGTCCAGTGGAGAGTCTAAAGGTCTATCTTCACAGAACTTCAGACTTCAAGGGAGGACAGTTTTTTAGAAGAGAAACATCGGGTTCAAACTTATCCCTGAAACAACTAAGGGCGAAGATCACCTACTTTATTCGCAGAGCAGATCCTGACAGTACACCCGCAGGTCATGATCCTAGGAAGATTGCTTCTTCACTAAATTTCTTCCAGCTTATGGACTTCGAGAGCCTTCGCTCGTTTACTGGATGGAAGTCATCCAGAGTGTTTTTCAAACACTATGCTAAGCAAGTGCAAGAACTGAAATGTTTCGTGGTAGCGGCAGGTAGTGTGCTAAAACTGCCGCGTGGAACAGTGAATTATGTGGGACTATAATTCTAAGGGGTGTACATGTTGGCACCTTATAGTGCAACATGGTAAGTGGAATGTCATTACGGTGAGATTATGGACTGTTCCAATACACAAAGGTGATGAAACATAGATGGAACACTAAGTGCCATGTGTTTTTACACAAGTGTAAATAGACAGATTTCACAGCAAGACCTTGAAATTTACAAAATTTTCATGCAAATGTGGCAAAGTTTTTGTTTTTCAGGTAAAACAAGCACTTCTGATTTATTTTGTCTTGTTTATGTTATGAATTTAATTTCACTTGCATTTTTATGTTATTATAAATGTTTGCTGAATTCTATTTATTGCTTGACAATAAATAATTAAGTGTTTTGTGCAGCTATGTGGCGTATCAAGAATAAGTCCCCTGATATTATGCGATATCCTAAAGGAAACTTTAAGGATATTAGTGCCAGGAGTTAGAATTCTGGAGACCTTAAGTTAAATTCTCAGGGAATATCACTGTAGTCAAATATACCCTAGGAAGCTACTTAAAGGAACCTTCCATCAGGACGACATGGCTATCTCACCCAAAAATAGTTTTTTCGTTTCGCTCAAAATCCGTTATTTTGATCAAGCTGGTGACTCGCCAACGCCATCTACACGCAAACAAACCTAGGATATATCAGTTTTTTATGCAGTATTTATTCAATTCATCATATTTTGTTGATACTTTGTTGTCTGAGTTCCAAAATAATACAAATAGATAATGTTGAACCTTACCTTAAAAAAATATCTCACTGCAAGTTGAGAGCCATGTTACCAAGTTAGTAGAAATCTAACTAGAGCTAGTCTCACAAACAGCAGCAAAATATTTTTAACTGAGTGGAATTTCTAGAAAATTCTTACTTTGATCAATAATTCATATTGTATGATATTGTGTATAAGCAGAATTTGCATAATACCCAAATTTTGCTTCTTCACCAAAATTTTGATGAACATTTGGCATAGTCCAGCAGATCTGTGAAATATTCTGGTAGTTTTGTGCCTTGGATGATACAAGCATGAAATTTGGTACACAATTATAGCATACCCTTAGGAAACATTTTGGATATACAGGCATTCCAGATTACCCCTAGGGTCAAAATGGTGGCCATTTTACAAAATGGCTGCCATGAATACTGTAACTAAACTCAGCAAAGTCATATGTGCTTGGTACAAAAGACAATGTACAATATTAAGTATAATGTGATTATTATCAACTAACAAGCACATGCTTTATTATCTATTTCATACTTGACTAAAAATATGCATCTACCGTGGCCTATGAGGGGCATAGATAACAGTTTACCATCGCAATAATGCATGGCTGGAATAGGAGCTTTGAAACATAATCCTGCATCTGAAATTCAGAATGACACCTGAATATTATTCCTGGAAATATAAATGTATAAAAAAACCAAACTTGGTGAAAGGAACTTAGACCCCATGAATATCTCCATTAATTATTACATATCAGTAGCTAGGAATGTCGCGACTAAATGCACAAATTTGCGAAATCGATATTGATGTACTCACTGTATTATGTTTTATAATTGCATAATAGAAATGTTGAAACTGCAATGGTGTATTCCTATTGCTTTGGGTTTAATATGGTCCTGAACCGTGCAAAGAAATAATCTATGGTGGCCTATTGGGGACATCGAGTGTCAGTCACCCAAATCTCTATTATGTATATAATTATGCATCTCCTCTGGGCTGGGGTTCAATATTTTAACTCTTCTTTTCTGTTTTCAGGTACTAACTCCACTCTAGTATAACCAAAGACTAATCCCCTACTTAACTTGGTGTTGGTTCAAGACAATGGGCAAGAATTCCAAACTATTAGACCCCCGGCAGGAAGGGCCAAGTACGACTGTTACATCAATTAACCAGACAGACTGGAACCTATGAGTGTTGTGTCAAATGGACACCACTGAACTTCTTCATTGTCCAGCTGACTCCAAGGGAAGCGCAGGAGGATCTGGATACCAGACTCTTGCAGACAACCTTCTCAGGTTCAGTGAAATTGACTGCCTCCCAAAATCTCTTGACATGTCTCGCTTGGACGATGGTGAGGGTATTGAGTCCACCTTACAGTACCACAGGGCTAAGTGGCATGATTCATGCAGATTACAATACAACAAAACTCAATTGACTAGGGCAGAGAAGAGGAAAACAACAAGTTGCGATACCGAAGGTGTGACACCAAAGTTTACCCATCAGAGTGTGGACCGCTCAGAGACACTGCTCGAAACGTGTTTCTTTTGTGACAAGCCGGCAAGTAACGAGTCTCTGCACAAAGCTTCTACCTTTGACTTGGACGGATGGGCCAGGAAATGTGCTCTGAAACTAGAAGACAAGTCACTTATTGCTAAACTGAGTACAGTGAACCCTCGCTACTTCGCGGTTCGACAATCGCGGATTCACCACTTGGCGGGGTTTTTCCATAACCCATTTATATATACATATCGCGGATTTTCCGGAAATTTCGAAAATACCGCAATATCTGAAGACCCCAAATACGATATTTCGTTACCTGTAATTCCATTAATACTGTAATTAGTAATATCTGCTCTTACTGATTGTTCATTGCATTACATATGACATATAATTAAGCACAGAAAGAAATAAAACACGAAAAGAGAATGTGATCATAAGATAATTCAGTACTGTATACAGTACGTAGTAAAATTAAATCGAACATGAAACGCAAATCAGATGCAGTCATACCATATTAGAATGGTGTGTACTGTAATGGATATGCTTCTTTTCCATGAATCTTTTGTATGTATACGTACGTAGTACTGCATCCAATAATATTCTTTGTTGCAAAAATCACATCTCGAATAAGCGTACGAGAGAGAGAGAGAGAGAGAGAGAGAGAGAGAGAGAGAGAGAGAGAGAGAGAGAGAGAGGCGTAAAATAGCGTACGTAAAGCTGTATTATTATTATTGTTATTATTATTATTATTGTTGTTGTTGTTAATAAAATTATTATTGTTATTATTATTATCATTATTATTATTACTGTACAGTATTATTATCATTATTTATTATTATTACGGTATTTACTTAATCTACGTACGTTCGGTATGCGCGGGGCATCTTCTATGAGTAGGTAACCAACGCATCATAGTACTGTAAGACGGGTTGTGATTGGTTCAAGCGCTGATAGATGACGAATCAGAACCCAAGTTTTGTAATCTAGCCTCTGATTGGTGTTTTGACCGCTTCTCCAACCCGCAGCATCTCTTTCCGCGGTCACTTTGTCTCCCGCTGTATCGCTGTGTTGACGTTGTTAATTGTGAACTTTAATCTGTGCTGTGCGTGACTGTTTTAAGTTGAACTTTTTGTTGAACTTTCTGTTAAACCCTACTGTACAATGCCTCCCAAGCCTTCTGCTTATACTAAGGCTGGTAGTGAGCCTAAACAGCACCGAAAGATGATGACGATTGCTGAGAAGGTGACGCTTCTCGATACTATGTTAAAAGACAGTAGAAGTTACGCGGCCGCAGACCTCGAAGACCTGACGAAATCGGGCAGTGAAGACAGTGAAACACAGGAAGAGATCCAAGAAAATGTCGAAGAAACGGTCTTAACATTAGAATGGCTTGCCAAGCTCTGCAAGCTTGCGAATGAGGTGAAAGAAATGTCGCAAGAGTGGGACGAGGATATGGTTCGTTCTGTACAATTCTGCACCAAGATCGATGAACACATGGCTCCCTACAGGATGCTCTTGCGAAAAAAGAAGCAGCGGCAGCAACTTCCGATCACAATGCCCTCAGAAGAAATTGAAGAAGTGTCTCAGGAAGAAGTTGAAGAGGTGTCCCAGGAAAAGACACCTCCGTCTGAAGAGACGTAAAATACTATTATTGGCTGCACAGTAGAAGACATCATCAGCTTCATCATCATCATTTCTACTGTGCAGCAAATTCATCGCCATCATCATTCAAGTTTTTCTTGAACTTCTTTCGTGGTGAGTACAGTAACAATCTTTATTTTTTACTTAAACATTTTAATATTTGTGCCTGTTTTATAGTTTAGTACTGTATGCATTAAGTTAAAGGGAAGGTTTTAAAAGCCTATCATATTTTTTTTGTTTAAAATTTACATTTACGTACGTAAAACAATCTCTCTCTCTCTCTCTCTCTCTCTCTCTCTCTCTCTCTCTCTCTCTCTCTCTCTCGTAAATTGTTTTCCTGCTTTGCTACGTACAGTATGTACTGTATGATTTTATATAGATACGGTAAATAATATTTGTAATAACATATTTTGTAAATGCTTTTACTGTAAATATCATTATTTATCACTTTCATCATGCGCGTTAAATGCCTTCTTTGTTCTGAGCGTGGTTGTTTACTGAGCGTACTTTATGACGCCGTCGTTTCAGGCGGCGTCATAAAGAAAAACATTTCATTTGGAAGTCCTAAGGAAAATTAAGTAAAACATTGGTAATAAAAAATCAACATACTGTATACATCAATATAATCGATGCAAAAACTAACCTATACATATATGTGTACAGTACACTAAATGAGTTTGTTTCTTCATTATGATCAGAGATAAACGTAAACAAAACATTGGTTGCCATTTTTTATCGTGCTTTTTAGGTGTTTAGGAAACGCATGATATAAAATCGCCTTTAATATTTGTGCCTGTTTTAGTTTAGGGTACTGTAGTACATGCATTAAGTGTTCTGTACATTAAAGGGTAGTTTGTTAACAGTACTACGTACAAGGGAAGGTTTTAAAAGTCCGAATATACATGTTAAATAAATAGGTAAATATGGTGTCAATACTTCGGGGATTTTCACCTATCGCGCCCGCGTCTGGAACCTATCAACCGCGATAAACGAGGGTTCACTGTACTGGTAATATGATAGCGCAAGATGCCCTGTACCATGTGAAGTGTTTGGTTTCCTTCTATAACAAAGCAAGGGACAAAAAGAGAACTTTGGATGACCAGGATGATATCAATCATGGCATAGCTCTCAGAGAACTGGTGTCCTACATCGATGATGCCCACATAGACTCTCATGTGGCACCAGTATTCAAGCTGGCCGATCAAACAAGTTTGTACAGCAACCAGCTGAAATAGCTTGGAACAGTCTTACCTGGACGTTTCCACATGACCAAACTCAAGTACCGGATCATGGCATATTTTCCTTACATGGAAGAGCACAACCCTGGCCGAGATGTTCTGCTTGCTTTCAACAAGGGCATCGGGTTAGCCCTTTACAAGGCCTGTGATCACGATGCTAATAGTGATAGTCTTCATCTTGCTAGAACAGCGAACATGGTCCGAAGATATATGTTGAAGATGAAGACAGCTTTCATTGGATCATTTGGCACCCTCTGTCAAGAACAATCCGTGCCAAATTCTCTCCTGGCACTAGTTGCTATGATCCTGAATGGTCCCACGATCCAAGCGCAGTTAGGCCACCCGTCTGCATCAACACCGACTCTTACAATCTCCCACCACCACATGTTCAGCAGCTACGCACGCCGCCGACAGACTACGAGTATTGAGTCTATCACGCACAGCCACAATCGGGAGACCCCCTTGCCTGTGTACCTGGGAATGCTGATGCACACAAAGACTAGCAAACGAGACCTGGTTGATACTCTATTCCACTTGGGTCTCTCCGTCTCCTATGATAGGGTGCTAAGCATCTCCACAGACTTGGGGAACAATATCTGCCATTTCTTCCAGCTGAACTCCTCAAGAGTGGTCTATTCACTAATACCGCAGTGGATAACATTGACCACAATCCCAGCTCGACTAGTGCTAAAGACTCGTTCCACGGCACTGGCATCTCGCTCTTCCAGCACCGGAATAGTGAAGTGCGTGGAGTTCAACAGCCACAAGTAACCGTCTCAGATGATGTTACTACAACAGCAACCACTGCACACCTGCCAGAGTCATACACCACTGTACCTACAGTGTTTCTTGGCAAACTTGGCTGGTCCCAACAGAAGTGACTGCACCAGTTCACCCAGACTGGCAGATCAATATATGCTCTCCCACCAACTCGAGAAGCCCTGAAACAGCATATCAAGGGAGCTGCTTACCAAGCCAGCTACTGTTGGGCCAGATGATGATATCCACACCAGAGCTCCAATCGCCCAGTGACTGGGGGTGGGTTCACACCGATAATGGCTGGGACATCTGGACAACCCTCCCAGAGGCTACTGAGGCATGTCGACAACTACTAAGTACAGTGCAAGTGTGCCATGGCTGCGATCCAGTGCACAGCTCAATGTCACTATGGTGGGGAGTGTACGAGAGAGTAGAACCATGTATTGGGACAAGAGAGATCACAAATGCTAATTACATGTATATTAACATGTACACATGCATCAATGCATATAGTAGATTTTGTTACCTGGACCTAGAGGTTCCAATGTATAATTTTGGCTCTTTATAATTTTGTATAATGTAAGTTGATGTTAGGTTCAAACGGAAGGACTTCCTCTGAGTTCAAGAGTGTTAAATTTTAACAGTCATTCCATGGTACTTGATGACAGTTTTTTTGAAGAATTTGTTGAAGAAAACCATCCAAAAATACAAAAATGCACCAAGAAATAACTAAATAAATTGTTTCTTTACATTTTGTCACCTTTATTTGCCGTCTATTATTTGCTAAAAAAAATTTATTTGAATAAAACCACTAGTATGCTTCTTCAATAAGTAAATATAGTTGTATTCATATGTATCCTATGTCGCATACAACATAAAATCGGCCATTTTGTAAAATGGCTGCCATTTTGGCCCTGGAAAGTATCTGAAGTGTCCCTATATCTAAAAATCTTTGTAAGATACTACCCTAGCAGTGTGCCAAATTTCATGCTTGTATCACCAAAGGCACATTTTTTTTCTCACATATCTGCCCGGCTACAACACGGTTTTAATGTAAAGAAACAATTGTGGAGGCTACTATGACTGGTTTAGTAGCTCCAGTGTACAGCAAATTAATGTTAACCTAATATTTTTCATAATGCAACCAAATTATGAAAATTTACTGTGCCAGACAAAAAATCACACTGTAGAATCGCTGAATAGGAAATGCTGCTAGGATAAGATATCTCTACAAAAATTCTCACGAATATGTAATTTCACGAATGTTGATTCGTGAAGACCTGGGGGATAACTGTAGTACCGGAACAAATACAAATTACTCCAAATTTGTCATTTGTTCTAATACATATACGTACAAAACTTCATCCTTTACATAGAAGACTCATCCTTTGGAAAGAGGAAGTTCCTATTCCAACTAGCTGGAAAATTTATCCCGGGATGCCCACACTTGTGTGCTATGCAGCGGACAGAGTGAGGATCCTTACCCCTCGTGTGACCTTGGTTTAGCAATATCAGCAGGTCAACGGCCCTTGCAACGAAGGGTAATGAGCAGAATAACTGTGTGTTGTAACATTAGGCATCATTATGTAATGGGTTTTACATATCTTTAGCTCTCATATATTGATGGGTTTGCTTAGTTACATAACGCTCCACCTCGCAAGGAGTGTAGGGACGACACTTCTATATCATGATGCAGAACAGTTATGAGCTGAGCAGGGCTTACCTGCAGACAAATTGATCTAGTGAGAGGAGCTAAATTAGTTAAAACACCTGCTATGCAGCTACATAAAGTCCTAACAAGGATGTATCCCGGGACCTGTGTCACAAGTAAAAATATATTAAAATATATAGATATTGAAATGACAGTTATTTCAAACTGTCGCTCCCAGCTCTGTGCTGCCTAGCCTCCCAGACGCAAAGTCAGGAGGTATGGCGTCTGAAAAGTGTTGAGAAGACAATTTTGTTGTTTCAAATTCTTCGTTATAGGCAAGGAGGTTGGGTAGGCTACACCGAGGAGAGGGGACACCTGCCACTGCTACCCTTAGGCGAGATAAGCCCTCAAACCCCCCAGCAATATAGAGGAAATAAGAACGCACAGATTATGTGAGTAGAGGGCCAGTTAAGTTTGAGTCCTACTCCTGAGTGAGCAACCCTCACTAGGCTCAACTGCCATGGTAAGCCTACCTCAATCATGGCGGACGTCCATACGCCATAAGACGTCCAACGGTTTCTTTTTGTAATATTACGTAGTCATGTAAATGTCTCACCGAGTGTCCGCTCTTCCCGTGTGTGATTATTGTATTAGTTAAAAGTAAATTCCATTGTATTTGACTAATGAAATAATTTAAGAGCCAGCGAGAAACTTACAACTCTTCTGTTATGTAATATCAAGATTTAAAGTTCTGTCTCACTCGCTTTGAATATTTCTGCTCATTTTAATTGTGAAAATCAACTTAGACAATAAATCCTCTTACAATGTAACAATCGTCTAATTCACCGCCTCCAATCATAAATTATGTAATTAACCCACGCCATATGACACCTGTGGGTGAAAGCTATTTCCAAATGCTCGCTTGAAATACCTGCACCACAGAGACATTCTATCTGAACGCTAGGGTCGTCTTGTTTCCCCTAACGTCAAGCGCTTTGACTCCTATTCCACTTGGAGAGGAATGTGACAAGAGACTAACTGTATGGTTGAGACCTCTCTTATCTATGCAGAAATCATATTCCTTGTCACCACCTTCATTCTCCAAGTATGAGTTACAAAGAGATGCTGTATACAAGGACGAGCTGTGCACGATCAATTGAGATAGCACGTTAGCACTCTCAGAAGCCACAAAATCAACTGATCAGGATCATCTGTTACCTCATTATGGCTCGAGATCTGAAATAAAAGAGAACATGGAATCAGGCACCGATGGATTGTGGGTCATAGCAATGAACTTAGGGACGAATGAGAACAACACCTCTCCCTACCTCCTTGAACACGAAACGACAGATGAGAGACCATGCAGCTCACTGACCCTGTTGGTCAAGACCAGAGCATTCAGGAAAACCGTTCTGAGGGCAAGGCTCCTATTTGTAGCTAACCTCAATGCTTCGTATAGAGCCTCTTCAGTCATGTTCCAGGGTAGTGGTCTCACCTTCATTGGAAGGCAGAACTGTTTGAAGATTCATATGAGTATAGTCAATTCTACCAAGGAGGATATATCAACTCTTTTAAACCTAAAGACCTGGCCCAAGGCTAGGCGGTAGCCTTTTAAAGGCAGCTTATGAATGGCAAAGGGAAGGGAGAGTGAAATTGCCCTAGCAAACACGACAATGCCCTAGAAATTGACCATATACAGGTTAACCATCACTAATCCGGCAATCTATAATCCGGAAACATCAGTTAACTGGCATTATTTTCGCTACTGGCCGTTTGGTTGGCGGTACTGTTTCTCAATTATTTTTGCTACTGGCTGGTTGGCAGCGCTGTTTCCAACGTAAATAAATATAAGATGCACCCTCATTTCAGCAGAAAAACAGATTTTAGTGTATTGTTGAAAACAGTCTAGCTGCACAATACACAAGCATTAAGACGACCTTCACATAACACGAGGTCGAAAATTAAGTCAAATTTGAATGAATTACATAACCATCAGTGCAAAGGCTAGCTTTTGTCGTATACATAAAAATCTAAAATAAATTAAATAAAGACAATTTTATATCATGCTTTTTCTAAACATGCAACATACAAATGCAACCACTGCTTTGTTCAAGTTTTATCACCGGTCATAACGAACAAACCAACGCATCTGTGTATAAGATAACTTTTGCAGCAACAGATATCTTACCAAGTATTGGTTATGTAACATCAATAATATTAATTTTATCCTTTCTCATAATGTCTAAAGAAATATGAAGATTTAATGGTGAGAGAGAGAGAGAGAGAGAGAGAGAGAGAGAGAGAGAGAGAGAGAGAGAGAGAGAGTGTGTACATATTGGTGCTGATGTAATATTCATTATGAAGAGATTTTGGATAAGTTGAGAAGATTATTTAAAGAACTTTGTGTTATTTGTACCATATGAGCACATAATCGCAATACTTTAGTGTGACCTTGAGATCAGTTGATGCCTACCAAAACGGATTTTGAGCGAAGCAAAAAATCTATTTTTGGGTGAGATAGCCATGTTGTACTGATGGAAGGTTCCTTTAAATAGCTTCCTAGGGTATATTTGACAACAGTGATATTCCCAGAAAATTTGACTTAAGGTCTCCAGAATTCTAACTCCTGGCACGAATATCCTTAAAGTTTTCCTTTTAGGATATCGCATAATATCAGGGTACGTATTCTTGACACGCCATATAGTAATCTACACCTCGCATAGCGTTTACGCTTCGAGGGGGAAAAGTGGCAAAATAAAAGAGGAGCAGTTATAAAGTTCCCTTCCTCCGTTACTGTTTAAGTACTCCGATAGGGCCATAATCGCCGCCATCTTTATTCCCTGTAGCGTTAAGCCGGTACTTATAGATAAAGTATTATTGGGAGGGATCCTGCCAAGGCCTTTCGTAGAAAGGAGGGCGGGTCCATCAGGACGACATGGCTATCTCACCGAAAAATTGATTTTTCACTTCGCTCAAAATCCGTTTTTTGGGCTCAGGCCAGTCGTCCTGATGGAAGTTTACCAGAGCATTAATGTATCCGTGGATTTCCCAGTTGTGCCTTAAACCTCAAGACAATATTTCCTTGGTCATCTAGACCTAAGAGACTTATGACATTACTGTTATATGTCATTTCTTCTAATCATAGACTATGTTAGTGCTTCCTGCCCCCTACAGGGAAGTCAAACTAGACTCAGGAAAAAGTCTCGAAGTTTGCATATTTCATATGACCAACCTAGCAATCAAAAGGGCAGACAGGTCTCACTGTATGCCTTTAGCCAAAGTTTGTATTTATAAACGAACAGAGGTTCATGTCAGCCACCATAGCATCTGAGGTATATCAGTTCAGTTGTATACTGCAATAGACAAGTTTGTATCTTGTATCGAAACAAGTTAAGTCTAGCTAGAAAGGTTTGTTTGCATATAGGAACAAAGTTACTACCTTTGTTCAATACAATTATGCAGAATAATAAGGAATGAAAGGAATGCTCACACATAACTTCATTAAAATGTTTAGGGCGAAATAAGACGCGCAAAACAATTAATCATTTACCAACATACACAATACAGAATAAACCAGAAATACTTGTTTTACCTGAAAACAAGAAATTTTGGCCACTCAAATGAGAATTTAATAAATTTTCTAATGTCTTTCTGAGGAGTCTGTCTATTTACACCTGTGTAAAAAACACATGGCACTTAGTGTTCAGTCTATGTTTCATCACCTTTGTACACTGGAACAGTCCATAATGTCACCGTAATGACATTTCACTTACCATGTTGCACTATAATGTGCCAACATGTACACCCTTTAGAATTACAGTCCCACATAATTCACTGTTCCTCGCAGCACTAAGCGACAGGTTTTAGTACACTACCTGCCGCCACCACGAATCGTATTAATTCTTGCACTTACTTCGCGTAGTGTTTGAAAAACACTCTGAATGACTTCCATCCAGTAAACGAGCGAAGGCTCTCGAAATCCATGAGCTGGAAAAAGTTTAACAAAGAAGCAATTTTCCTAGGATCATGACCTGCGGGTGTACTGTCAGGATCCGCTCTGCGAATGAAGTAGGTGATCTTCGCCATTAGTTGTTTCAGGGATAAGTTTGAGCCCGATGTTTCTCCTTTAAAGAGCTGTCCTCCCCTGAAGTCTGAAGTTCAGCGAAGATAGACCTTTAGACTCTCCACTGGACACAGTGAGACATCTTCCTTCAGAGGGAAGATTTTCCAGGGACCCCACCTCTTAGTGGGTAGCCCACTCTTGGCGAGAAACGTTGGGTCGGGAAAGAGATTTATCCCTCCTGTTTCAGCAAACTGAATATGGCCTTATGGCCATATGCTAAAAATTATGAATTGACAGTGAGGATTTAAACCAAAGACAAAGAAAACTATTGAGTTTAATAAGTGAAATTATAAATGTTGAACTGCCGTTTCTCGTCTTGAGAGGAAATCACCCGAAAAGCTGTCTTCGGATGTATGCAACACTTCCTCTCCACAGTAACTCATCTCCCATATGTAAAGGACCTATGGTTAGACCCTGGTCTTTCGTGGTTAGATGATAAGTCCAGTTGCTCGTGTTGCCTCCCTCCGAACATGAATTCCTATCACTCGGCCTAGGTGGAATTTATCGCTCCATGACACTTGAAAACTTCAGGGTAAAAAAATGTCAGAAAATCTCCTTTCCGGACTGCTTTCTGTGTTGGTCTCTGACTCTACCCCGCTGGGAATCTCTCCTACTGCAATCTGCCTCTCCCTGGATTCTGGACTGCTGAATATAAATACTCAAAAGGCAGAGTGAGTGGATATTTAACTGTCAAACAGTCAGTTTAAAGAACTATTCAGGCTCAATAGTAAACAAAGTCGCAAATTATCCTATAGTCATAAAACAAATTACCATTAAACAAATGCCCATAGTTCCAACCACCACCAAAGTAAACAAAAGACATAATGTACTTTTTAGTACAAACAGAAATATACAAAAAGCATAAAGATATTTCTTTACACTCCACACCAAGGGGTCTACATTTAATTTTTGTTAAATGTAGAACTCTGGAATAACTAGAAAAATTTCAGCCTTTTCTTTTACATTCCAGGCCAAGGGTTCTACATTTCTATCCTTAGTAAATGTAGGACTATCTCACTAACTCTAGGCCCTGAGGCTAGAGCAAACAAGAATATAACTTTTTGAGTCAAATCTTTCAAAGAACAATTATCATTGTTCAAAATTGAAGCAAAATGTAGTACCTTATCCAAAGACCATGAGATGGACCTTGGAGGTGCTGCAGGCCTGAGCCTAGCACAAGCCTTAGGGATTTTGTTAAAAATCTTATTAGACAAGTCTACTTGGAAAGCATAAAGCAAGGGTCTAGTCAAGGCAGATTTACACGAAGTTATCGTGTTGGCTGCTAAACCTTGTTCATGAAGGTGAATAAAGAAAGACAAGCAGAAATCCGTCGAGATTTCCTTTGGGTTTCTTGCCTTGAGAAAGGCCACCCACTTCTTCCAAGATGAATCATATTGCCTTCTGGTAGATTTTGACTTACGGTATATTCCTCAAAGAAGTCTATACTCTCTTTCGAGATCCCGGACCTTCTCTTTACTGCTAGAGAGAAAATCATGAGATGAAGTTGGGTTTTCTGTGATGAAGCGAAGACAGTCGACTTCTATACTTGTTGAGACAGAACTGGGTCTGGCAGGGGAATCAGCCTCGGCTGTAATTCCAATATCAAAGGGAACCAGTTGCTCCGGGGCCACTTGGGAGCCACTAGGGCTGCTGTTCCTTGAAAAGATCTCAGTTTGTTGAGGACCTTCATCAGCAGGTTGGATGGAGGGAACATAAATCCTGGTCCATTTGTTCCAGTCGAGGGACATGCGTCCACTGCTTCTGCTAGAGGGTCCTCGTACGGGGCCACGTATCGAGGAAGTTTCTTATGGTCGCTCGTCGCGAAAAGGTCAATCTGCAGTTCCGGGACTTGATGTAAGATGAAGGAGAATGATCTTACGTTTAGAGACCATTCTGACTCTATCGTAGTTATCCTGGATAGAGCGTCCGCTGTCACATTGCGGAACCCTTGAAAGTGAACTGCTGATAAGTGCCATCTCTTCTTTTCCGCTAAACGGAAGATGGCCAACATCACTTGGTTGAGTTGAGGTTATCTCGAGCCTTGACGATTCAGACATATCATTACCACCTCGCTGTCTCGAATCAGTCTTATATGGACTGAAGGGCGAGGGGATAATCTCTTCAGTGTGAGGAAGACTGCCATGGCCTCCAGTGTTGATATGGAAGGTCTTGAATAGAGAGGACCAAGTTCCTAGAACTTTCCGTTGATGAGTGACCTCCCCATCCTTCCAATGATGCATCCGTGTGGATGATGACTGAGGGTGGAGGCGGTTGCAGAGGTGTTGACCTCTTGAAGTTCTTGGCCTCCGACCATGGCTTGAGAAGTGATCGTAGTCGAGTCGGTATTGGTCTTCTTAGATCTCTTCGAGCGTTTGATGCGTATCTTCTCCAGACTCCTGATGCATCTTTTAGCTGTGCTCTTAGCACTGGGTCTGTCACTGATGCAAACTGAAGGGAGCCCAGCACTCTCTCCTGTTGGCGTCTTGAAATCCTGTTGGATTTTAGAAGTCTCTTGACAGATCCCGCCATCTCTCTCCTCTTCTTTAATGGAATGGAGAAGCGATGTGACTGTAAGTCCCAATGTATGCCTAGCCATTGAAACTTCTGAGCTGGAGATAGTCGAGACTTTTTGGTGTTGATCTTGAATCCTAGATGTTCCAGGAACTGGATCAATTTTTTGGATGCTTGCATGCATTTCGACTCGGATGCTGCCCACACCAGCCAATCGTCCAGATAGGATACCACCTGGACACCTTGTAGGTGTAGTTGTTGAACGACTGCTTCTGCAAGCTTCGTGAAGATCCTTGGGGCTATGTTTAGTCAGAAGGGCATGGCTCTAAAAGCGTACTTTCTATTTTGTAGCCTGAATCCTAGGTAGGAGGAGAGTTGGCGATTGATCGGAATGTGCCAATAGGCATCTGCCATGTCTATGGAGACTGTGTATGCCCTTTTGGGCAACAGGGACCTTATGTGTTGAAGGGTCAGCATCTTGAACTTGTTGAGTGGCGACAAATCCAAAATGACTGAGTTTGTCTGAGTTCTTCTTGGGAACACAAAACAACAGCCTTCCTTGGAATTTGATGAACTTTGCCTTCTTTATCACCCATTTGCTCAATAGCTCTCGGGTATATTCTTCCAGAATGGGGGTGGAGTGTTGGAAGAATTGAGGAAATGATGGTGGAGCTATCTTCCAGCTCCAACCTAGTCAGTTCTTGATTAGGCTGTGGGCCCAGCGATCGATGGTCCAACGATCCCGGAAGAGTCGGAGTCTTCCTCCTACCGGAAGCATCTCATTGCCTCTGGTTTCCGGAGGGCTTGCCTCCTTGACCGCGAGCTCCCCTACCCCCTCTTCCTCTCGAGGGAAGTCTAGAGGAATCTCTACTTGACCCCCTACCTTTAGGGCGAAAGGTAGTGGTCTGCCTCTCATAGGCGAGAGTAAAGGCTGGTGACTGAGTCACCACCTGCTGGGGTACCATCTGGTAGGTGGGTTGGGGCTGTGCCACCATCTGTGGCACTGCGGTCATGGGAAGTTGTTGTTGTCTAGCAGGGCGAGATGGCACTCTTGGCCTCTCTGTCTTCCTTTTCGGTTGGGGACCCTCATCCGGGAAGGACTTACCCTTAGCCGACATGCCCCACTTCTGGAGAAGATTTCTATTCTCCGTGGCGGCCTTGTCGACTATTTCTTAGACCATTTCATTTGGGAAGAGGTCTTTCCCCCAGATATTGGAAGATATCAACTTCCTGGGTTCGTGTTTGACAGCAGCCAAGGCAAACACGAACTCTCTACAAGCCCTTCTAGCCTTAACAAAACTATAGAAGTCTTTAGTTAGGGTTGCCAAGTGTGTTTTGGCTATGACCATGAACATATCCGGGGACCTCTGTTTACTGGCCATTGCCTCCAGGGTCACCTGGAGAGACAGAGAGGTAGCAAGCCTCTCCTTCGTATCCTGTTCCCTACACAGGAGAAACTCAGACAACTTGGGGAGGTTTTCGCTGAACTGACGTCCAGCGATATCAGCCTCCAACTTCCCGACTGAGAAGGTAAGCTGAATATCCTTCCAGTCCTTGTGATCCGTTGGCAGGTCTAGGGAAAGGGGCCTACACTCCTCCAGTGTAGTGCAAGGTTTCCCAGCTTCCACTGCCTTAATCACTGCCTTAAACCCTTTTTCCGCAAAGGGGAAAGCCATAGTTGCTGGAGCAAGAAAAGAGGGATGTTTCTTGCTCAGGGCCAGCACGTTAGAATTGGTGAAGCCCCTGTCCTTCAGACTGCTGGCTAGCAAAGCCTGAGCCTTCGTATGGTCAAGCACTATGACCTCCTTAGGCTCTGTCTCCTTCTTGGATACAGGTTCCACCCTTAGACAAACGAAGTAGTATGGATAGGACTCAAAGCTGGGCCAGAACTCAATGTCCTCGATAAGGACAGCTCCCAGCTTCTCTGAAATAAAGATCTTACCGTTCATAATTGGCAAGCACTCGGCACGCCTCCACAGGTTTACCTCGGACCACGAGGGAAGATCCTTTACGTTGAGTCTCCTATGAGACCCACGGGCCGCTGCAAGTTGATGAATCTCCTTTCTTAGCGCAGCTTCCCTTTCTTCGTTCTTCTTCTGAAACATCTCCATCATCGCTTTGATGGCAGACAGGGTGTCGTCCGACATTTCAGGTTGAGGAGCGGAGGACGTAGAGGGCACCGGTTTTGGGGCAGGAACCAACGAAACAGAGACTGTTTCGACTTCATCCTCTTCCGTCTCTGGAGCCAACGCTGACTCCTCATCTCGACCTTCGCCAGAAGGTCCTTTTCGGTGTCCTCTGACACCTCTGATATCCTCTCATCCTCTAGATGGATGTCCTTCATCGCATCCGAGACATCCGTATCCACGGCTATCTGGATGCAAGGGATCTCAGGGTGGGGCTGAGGAATAACAGCATCCGCAGATGCTTTGGGGAATAGACAGGCCCTCATACGCTCACTAGGGAGGTAAGGCCCCGTGGCATTCTTCTGGAAGCCACGAACCCATCTGCACAGCTTTTTCCGAGCTGCATCCCTTGACTCCGTGGTCTTGGGATTTTCAAAAGCCTCATACACCAAGTTTTTGCACACAGTACATACCTGGGGGTCCCAGTATTTGAGAGGTCCCTTGGTGAAGGAACAGCAGGAGTGTGTCCTACTCTCCAGGTGGCTGCAGAAGTCCCTGCTACGCACGTTGCAGAAGACGCTGTTGCACTTCACATGGTCCTCCTGTAAAGAGAGGAAAATAAAATGAGTATAAAGTAGTCTATCTCACTAGATAAACTAATAAATATTATAATATTTTCCATTTTAATTTATTGCATATAGCTTAAGATAGGTAAGCTAGAAATCATTTAGGAAATACACAGTACGTGCATTTCCCGCCCAGCCAATTGCTGTGATCTCCCTCAATATTAACCCTAAGGTTATCCTCCTCAGGAGGCCCAGTGGAAGAGTCTAGCCTATAAGGATAGAAGAGTGTAACTAACACCCACTTCCAAAAGGATTAATAATGAGGGTTAATAACAACTGATCATCTATCAGTATACAGAAAGGGAATTCCATTCCCAATCTTATAAGGTCTCAACAATAGACTGCGCCTGGACACACAGAGTATGTTGGAAAATTTAACTACTGTATACTTTTATACCATAGTTTTCTATCTGCAGTATGCTCTACACTACAGATGTACTGGCTACTGTATGTACACATATACCGTAGTTGCCGCCGGCAAGTAGCCGGCAAGGCTAGTACCTAAGGCACAATTCAACTGACACAATATTGATAATTTTTATGGCCGGCGGCCCACCGGATTGCCGGCGGGTCACCGGCTGTCGGCACACTATCCCAGACAGCATTCAATGTGACAGGGTAGTGGCCAGTATACCAGACTTGGCCGGCTCTTGCCGACTAAGTAAGATGTGACAGTGAATCAATGGCTGTCGGTCCACAAGTCTAGCCAGCCTCTTGCTGGCAAGGTTAGTGGCCGGTAGCCGCCGGTTAGGTTAGTACCTGGTGGCACTAGCCAATAGTGAGAGAGAAAGCAAGGAGTGAAGGGTGATGTAAGAGCACCGTCTCACTTCCTTCCTCCGGAATGAGGGTTCTAATGGAAGGGGAGAATATAAGAAAATCAAGCTTCCACCCATCCACCTCCGTTGCCGGTCCCTGCCGGTCATAGGACGTGAATGGCAGCCCAAGGGAGGACTGAAGAACACTCTAAAGTAAATGGGTCTTCTGCCAGCAGCTAGACCTGCCAACACAGCTATCCCAGAGCTCCGTGTCCGATAGGGAAGCTATACGACTAGGTCATACAAGCAGAAGCCCAAGCCGACCCTACAACCTGCCGGCAATCGGCAAGATTGTAGGACAACGGCCAAAGGGATGTGATGGCTAGGCCATCACTAAAGGACGGAATGGGGAGGGGAAAGGGTCCTGTATAAGGTGTGAGAGGAGCCGGCAGCATATCGGCCCTACCACACCTTGAGGAAGCTCTGTTTCAGTATCAGCGCCATCCTAGGCGGACGGAGAAATCAATCCCCAGCCTAGGGTCTGCCAATACAGTAAGGGGGCCGGCAATCATCTAGCCGCCAACCTTAATCATAGAGAAACAGAGTTCCAATACCAGAGCCATCCTAGGCAGAAAAATAATCTCTATCCTTCAGCCTAGGGTCTACGAGCACAGGACTAGTCGACTAAACCACAGGGAGAAGGGGATCACATGACCCCTTCAAGTGCAGTCTAGGTAGGCAAAGCCTCCTATGCCATCAAACAAGGCCTGAGAGGGGAGTACATTCACCCTGTCAACCAGTTGCCGGTATACAACAAGTACTCTGAGGTTCTGACCCAAACCCAAAGCTCACCATCAGTAGCTAGGTGAAGGGGCAGAAAAACCCTCGCCTAGTCTTGCCTGAATGACAATTCCAGACAAGATCAACTAGGATTGTAGCCATAGGCTACACTCAGAGGGAAGGAGGGATTACCCTATATATGAGGGTAACCGGGGAGCTTGTATGAAAGTATACTAAAGCCCCTAGGCTACTAGCCTAGCGACAGTGAGATCGACTACCTAACTCATCGAAGCTCTCTCGTATACTATCTTGGAAGAGGAAATTTTAGATGCAATCCATATATCTTACATGTATAAATTGCCTATTATCTTCATTTAAATTTAATAACACCAGGAACACTTATTATATCATGCAAGAGAGTAAACTATAACGCCTAGGCTAGGAAGCCTAGCGTAAACAAGATCGGCTACCTAATTCACCGAAACTAATGTGAATACTATCGGCATATAATTAATTCCTAGCAATGAAGACTAAATAGCTAATCATATTTATTTAAGCTCTTAAACCGGTAAAGTCGTTCTGGCTAACTAAATAACGGATTTTGAGCGAAGCGAAAAATCTATTTTTGGGTGAGATAGCCATGGCGTCCTGATGGAAGGTTCCTTTTTGGTAGCTTCCTTGGGTATAAGACTACTAAGATATTCCCAGAGAATTTAACCACAGGTTATCACAGAATTCTAACTTCTGGAGCGAGTATCTCAAAGGTTTCCCTTTAAGACATCGTAATTTCAACAGGGGACGCATGTCTAAACGCGCCACATAGCTATCTTCACCCCGAACAGAGTTAATGCTTCGGTGTGTAAGAGTAGAGAATAGCTGGGAGCCGTTCCACAGCTAATCTCACTCGTGGCTACTACTGATACTCGAGACGTAAACAAACGGACGCCATTGCTCTAATGACGTCACGCCCGTCTTCATCCTGAAGCCAGTTGCTGCCCATCACCATGATACAGTAGCACAGGGTGGGAACAAAACTGGACGAAGTAGTAGGGAGGGTCCATCAGGACGCCATGGCTATCTCACCCAAAAATAGATTTTTCGCTTCGCTCAAAATCCGTTTTTTGGGCTCAAGCCATGGCGTCCTGATGGAAGAGTACCAGAGAATCAATGTATCGTGGTAGATTTTCCCCCAGTATTAAGTGCCTAGGCATTGACAAAACAGCAAAGTAATCTTAGATAAAGAACCATAGGGACGAAGTATCCTGCCCCCCTTGGCAGTGAAGTTCCCATGGGCTATGCCGACGTCAAAGTGGTATTGAAGGGCTATTCATCCTGAGAGAAGAACTTAAAGAACTTAGAGATGAAGCGGAATGTTTGGTATTTGTATAGGAACATTCTGAAATTAGACCAGTGGTGGTTGGGCACTGTGTAGAGTTCATCTCTTGGTTATCAGAAGTAAGTATTCGTGTAGGAACCTTACTTAGTCAGGGTGAATATAATTTAGGATTAAACATCTTAAATTCTTCATAACCATAAGAAAGGAGGAATAAATAAAACTATGACAGGTATGTATTTCATAGTAAGTAGGAGCTGATAGAGACGCACAAGTAATAAAATAGAAATTTTATTTCACAATGCAGAAATTAAATAATTTACAGCAAAAGTAAAGTTCATTTACAGTAATAATAATGTACATAGAAATAAAGGCTTGCAATTGAATCTGAAAAGGAATTTCAGGGTATTAGTAGGTACTCGTTCTCGAGGAACGCAAGTCTTTAAATAAAACACATCATGCTCAAGGCATGCGGCACTTGTGTGACACTATGACATTTCACCTGGGATAAGAACAGTTATAAAAGCACTAAGTGTTTTTCGACATCACTATGAATCGCTCGAGGGTCAACATAGGCACCCGAAGAGTTAGAGTCCCAAGTAACTCACTGTTCTACGCAGAGTTAGGTGCAGGTTTCATAACACTACCTGCGGCTACCACAAAATGTTTGACTTCGTGCACTTGTTTCGCATAGTGTTTAAAGAAAACTCGCGAGGACTTCCAGCCCGTGAAGTTTTTAAGGCTTTCAAAGTCCATGCTCTGAAAGAAATTCAGAGAAGATGCCACTTTTCTAGGATCATGACCAGCGGGTGTACTGTTCGGATCCGCTCTGCGAATGAAGTAGGTGATTTTCGCTCTTAATTGTTTCAGTGACAGGTCGCTGCCCGATGTTTCTCCTTTGAAGAGTTGGCCTCCACCAAAGTTCGAAGTTCTGCGAAGATAGACCTTGAGGCTCTCTACTGGACATAGAGAGACATCCTCCTTCAGGGGGCATATTCTCCAAGGGCCCCATCTTTTGGTGGGTAATTCATTTTTAGCGAGAAACGTCGGATCAGGGGAGAGGGTCACTTCTCCTGAATCAGTAAACAGGATGTGTCCTTCTTCTCTTGATAATGCCACTATTTCGCTGACTCGAGCTCCCGAAGCGAGAGCAAATAAAAATATAACTTTCTGAGTCAGATCCTTGAGGGGGCATGAATCGTTGATCAAGTTGGAGGCGAAATGGAGTACCTTGTCTAGTGACCAGGAGATCGGTTTCGGAGGGGGTGCTGGACGTAGGCGAGCACATGCTTTTGGTAGTTTGTTGAAGATGTCGTTGGACAGATCAATTTGGAAAGCATATAGAATTGGTCTAGTCAAGGCCGATTTGCAGGTTGAAATCGTATTGGCTGCTAATCCTTGTCCATGAAGGTGAATAAAGAAGGACATACAGAAATCAATCGTGATTTCTTTAGGATTTTTTGTCTTGACAAAGGAGACCCATTTCCTCCAGGATGATTCATATTGCCGTCTCGTGGATTCGGTCTTGTATTCCTCTAGGAAGTCTAGACTTTTCTTCGAGATCCCAAACCTCTTCTTTGCGGCAAGGGAGAGAAAATCATGAGATGAAGGTCCTTGATTTTCGATGATGAAGCGAAGACAGTCGACTTCTGTACTTGTTGAGAGAGAACTGGGCCCGGGAGAGGGATCAGCTTGGGCTGCAGCTCCAGGACCAGGGGGGTACCAGTTGCTCCGGGGCCACTTGGGAGCCACTAGGGCCGCTGTCCCTTTGAAGGTTCTCAGTTTGGAGAGGACTTTCAACAGAAGGTTGGTGGGAGGGAACAGATAGATCTTGGACCATCTGTTCCAGTCCAGTGACATGGCATCCACTGCTTCTGCTTTGGGGTCCTCGTACGGGGCTACGTACAGAGGAAGTTGATTGTTGTCGCTCGTTGCGAAGAGATCTATCTGAAGTTCTGGGACTTGGAGAGAGATGAAGGAGAACGATCTTGCGTCTAGAGACCATTCTGACTCTATCGGGTTTGTCCGAGATAGAGCATCCGCTGTCACGTTGCGGAATCCTTGTAGGTGAACTGCAGACAGGTGCCACTTCTTCTTCTCTGCCAGACGGAAGATTGGGAGAAGCACCTGATTTATCTGGGGCGATCTTGAGCCTTGGCGATTGAGACAACGAACTACCACCGAGTTGTCTAGGGTTAGACGGATGTGGATCGAGGGCGGCGGGGATAACTTCTTCAGTGTTAGAAGGACCGCCATGGCCTCCAAGATGTTTATGTGGAACGTCTTGAATAGTGGAGACCAGGTACCTTGAACCTGTTTTTGGTGGGAGTGACCTCCCCAACCTTCCAGTGAGGCATCCGTGTGGATGTTGAGTGATGGAGGAGGGTGTTGGAGAGGAATGGACCTTTTCAGGGCCTTTTCTTCCGACCACGGCTTTAGGAGGCATCGCAGTCTGTTTGGAAGCCGTCTCTTGAGGTCTCTTCGAGCGATGGATGCCGAGCGTCTCCATACTCCCGCGGCATCCTTTAGCTGTGCACGAAGCACTGGGTTTGTCACTGAGGCGAATTGTAGAGAGCCTAGAACTCGTTCCTGCTGTCGTCTTGAAATGCGTTTGGATTTCAGTAGTCGCTAGACAGACCCTGCTATTTCCTTCCTTTTCTTCTGGGGGATGGAAAGGCGGTGTGACTGAAGATTCCAGTGGATTCCCAACCACTGAAACTTCTGAGCTGGAGAGAGGCGAGATTTTTTCTCGTTGATCTTGAATCCCAGGTGTTCTAGGTACTGGGTAACTTCGTTGCAAGACTTTGCACACTCTTCGGGCGATGGAGCCCAGACTAGCCAGTCGTCGAGGTAGACCATCACCTGGACGTTTCTTAGGCGGAGCTGTTGTACTATGGCATCCGCCAGTTTTGTGAAGATCCGAGGGGCCACATTGAGGCCGAAGGGCATGGCCCGGAAGGCGTAGCTTTTCCTTTGGAGTCGAAATCCTAGGTAGGAGGAAGCGTGATGGTTCATTGGAATGTGCCAGTAGGCATCCGCCAGGTCTATAGAGACCGTGTAGGAACCTTGAGGCAGAAGGGTCCTTATTTGTTGAAGCGTCAGCATCTTGAATTTGTTGTTCTCTATGAACTTGTTGAGGGGGGATAAGTCCAGAATGACTCTGAGTTTGTCTGAGTCCTTCTTGGGAACACAAAACAGTCTCCCTTGGAACCTGGTGGACTTTACCTTCCTTATCACCTTCTTGTTCAAGAGGTCTAGAACATATTCTTCCAGAAGGGGGGTTGATTGCTGGAAGAATTGCTGGAAGATTGGAGGTGGTTGAGTCCAACTCCAGCCTAGACCCTTCTTGACGATGCTGTGTGCCCAGGGATCGAAGGTCCAACGATCCTGGAATTGGCGGAGTCTTCCTCCCACCGGAAGCACTTCATTGCTTCTGGTGTCCCGAGGACTTGTTGCCTCGGCCGCTAGCTCCCTTTCCTCCTCTACCTCTGGAGGGACGGCGAGATGCGTCTTTGCTTGCACCCCTGAATGAGCCTCTACCTTTGGCATGAAAGGTAGTTGATGGTTGCTCAAAGGCAGGGGTGAAGACCGGTGACTGTGACAACACCGGTTGGGGGACCAATTGAAAGGTCTGTTGTGGTTGGGCAATCACTTGGGAGGTAGCGGGTCCCGGAAACTGACGTCTTTGCTGACGTTGCTGGGGTTTTGACTTTTGGGGTTTCCTCTTAGGCTGAGGTCCGTCGTCCTGAGAGGGTTTCCTTTTCCTGGACATGCCCCACTTGTGGAGAAGGTTCCTATTCTCCGTGGCGGCTCTGTCAGTGATTTCCTTCACAAGGTCAGAAGGAAACAGGTGCTTTCCCCAGATGTTGGAGGAAATCAGCCTCCGGGGTTCGTGTTTCACGGTGGCACCGGCAAACACGAATTCACGACAGGCTCTTCGAGCCTTTATGAAGTGGTACAAGTCCTTCATTACCGTCAGTAAGTGGGATTTGGAGAGTACCATGTAGTGATCTGGTACTCTAGTGTCACAGGCCATAACTTCCAGTTGGACTTGATGAGAAAGAGATGCCGCAAGCCTCTCCTTCGTGTCTAGTTCCCGGCGAAGGAGGTGATCGTTGAGCTTTGGGAGGTCTTCATTAAACTGACGTCCGGCGACGTCAGGATCGAGCCTTCCCACGACGAAAGTATGTTGAACATCTTTCCAGTGTCGAGCGTCAGGGGGGGTCACGATGGAGAAGGGTCTGCACTCCTCCACTGCAGGGCAGGGTTTCCCTTCTTCCGCCGCTTTAAGGCATGCAGCTAAGGCCTTTTCCAAGAATGGAAGAACCGCAGTATCAGGTGCAACGTAAGTAGGGTGCTTCTTGCTCAATGCCGGAAGCTTAGAGCAGGTAAAGCCTCTACTCTTGAATGCGGAGGCTAGCATAGCCTGGGACTTTGCGAGATCGAACACTATCTCTTCCTTAGGTTCGGTCTCTTCCTTCGAGGCAGGTTCGGAACGAAGCCGGACGTAACAGTCCGGGTAGGCCTCAAAGCTTGGGAAGAACTCCACATCTTCCAAAGGGACCGTGCCGATCTTATCACTGACAAAGATCCTGCCGGTCGCAATAACCATATGCTCTGCATACCTCCACGGGTTGGCATGAGAGCAAGCGGGGAGATCCTTGACCGAAATCTTCTTCGGCTCTCTGGATCCTATCATCGACCTGATGGACTCCTGGTTCTCCTTCAGCCTGTCGTCCATGACGGCTCTAATCAGTCGGATCAATTCTTGAGTGGAAGAAGAAGGATCCGGAGTCGAGGAGGTAGACGGAATAGACATTTCCGTCGGTGTAGGAGTAGGAGGGGGGATGGACGGGGGAGCGACCTCTTGCTCCGACTCGGTGTATTCCACCTTGTCTTCGTCATCTTCGGCTCCTTGAGCCATAAGCGTTTTCTCCGTGTCTTCCGAGACATCCGAAATCTGTTCGTCATCTTCGGAATCCAAACGACACTCGTGCATGGACTGAGCCATGACTACATCAGGTTCCACCGTAATTTGGAGAGTGGGGATCACGTCTTTGGGCACCACTGAGTCAGGGGAGGCCTTAGGGAACAATAGTGACCTCAGTTCTTCGGTGGCCAGGTACGGTCCGGTAGCATTTTTCTGGAAGCCACGCACCCACTTGCGCAGCTTTTCACGAGAAATGTCTCTAATCTCCGCTGAGGGAGGATTATGGAAGGCCTCAACTAGGTGAGCCTGACAGACCGTACAATCCAGTGGATTCCAAAACTTCAAATCCCCTTTCTTGTCTGCACAAGGGGCGTGAGTCCTGCAAGCCGTATGCCCGTAAAACTGCGGGCGTTTCACAGCGCAGAAGGCGAAATCACACTTCATCTGCTCCTCCTGTGGAAGAAAGAGAAAATGAGTATGGGGGAGTCATAAGAATGGCTCTTAAACTAAGTTAATATTAATTATTAATTTTAACTTAATGAAGGTGTGATGCATAAGAATGAAAATAGTAAAGGAGAACATGCTCCATGCATCTCGCCCGGCTGGTTACCATAAGCTTGGTCCCTGGATAACCCGAGTGACCGAGGGCACTGGATATAATTCCCTAGAATTCCAAGTATTTTGGAATTCCATGGAAAAACCAAGGACAAGATTGGGACCGAATTCATTCGGTTCCCAGATAAGGGCCAGAAGGCCTCATTTAAAAGGTAACTGCTTCTGGCAACCAGCCGTGCTAAGATGCACATAGCATGCTGGAATTAGAAGAATGCAAAGAGACAGCATGATCACTAATAGAGCAGTACTAGGTACTGATCTTAATAGCAGAAGCAGCTTATCTGTTTGCGATATAGGGCTATCATAGTCTTATGATAGCTACAGGAAGGGGGTGCAAGTATTCTTGACGCCTCCGGGGCATCCGGCAAGCCGCCGGCATGCCGGAGCTCGCTCCAGCATAGATTCTGGCATTAGGACAGACAATGTTCAAAGTCAGTCAAATACCAGGATGGCGGCCGCCGGCACAACGGCGGCACGCCGGCAGGGAGCGGCGGCTCCGGCAGTCGGAGGATGCCAGATTGGTGACTGGGATAAGGATGGTTAAGGCTGTACCGGTTGCCGGCAGTATATGCAGGCACTCCGGCGGCCGACCGGCAAGCGGACGACAAGCTAGGAGGAGGAGAGCCGCCGGTAGTAGCCGGCGGCAGCCGGCAGTCCCTCGGTACACGGGGGGCTGGCGGCAAGGTTAGGGAGAGTCACCAAGTAGGAGGCAGGTATTGCCGACAGTAGAGGCGGCAAGAGACCGGCACCCGGATAGTGAGAGAGACAGGGGGGAGGGGGGAAGGGATGTAGGAAGTACCATTAGGAATCCAAACATCCCTCCCCCTCCCTGAGGGGGTGTACCCATGATAGAGGCAGGCTCTAACATCCATGAGCAGGGGTCACTAGGGACCGGGAGCAAGGTAGCCCAAGGGAGGGCTAGGGAACACCCAAGGGGGGGGGAGACTCCCATATGCAGGACTACACTAGTAACTAACCTTATAGGACACTATGAAGGTATGTGTACCAGAGCGGACTGCACAAGGAAGCTCGGGTAGCCCTACTATTCCACCCTAAGGAGGAGTTGTAGGACAGGGGACAGATGGGTATAAACTAACCTAAGCATAGGCTAGGCTATACAAGAGATAGGTGGGGAGGGAGAAGAGAGAAGTCTTCCCAGGAAGGGTTTCTGTACCAGAGCGGCCACTAAGGAAAGGGAGGACACTCCCTAACCTAAGATCAGGCAGATCAGCTAAAACGGTGCAAGAGTACAGTTTCAGCATGGAACAGAGAAACCTTCCTAACCTAACCTAGAACAGGGCTAAGAGTCCTGAACTAGGAAAGGAAGAAGACATATCGCTATCGCAGGAAAGTCATAGACTATCCTGCCATAGAGGTAGGCTAGCCTAACCTCACTCTCGGACGCAACCCTAAAGGGGGGTCATTCCTTTAGGGAGGACAGAGAGGCGATATATACTCTATTAGACAATTAATCCCTTTACTCAGAAAAGGAATCAAGGCTAAATAGAGGGAATGCCAAGGCAGGGGATGAAGGAAGCATATAGGGGTCCTAACATTAGGTTAGGCTAGAAAGAGTCACTGACTAGCCTATCCCCTATATGGTCCCTGAAGGCGAAAACATTTGCATCACTGTCAAAAGTATTGTAAAATAATGCCACTATCTTCATAACTTAGTCTAGGATCACTAATAAATCATGCATGAACACTTGTATGTAGGCTCCTGGCCTGGGGGCTATAGTAGCCGACTGGTATGAGGTCAATCGATGACCGATAAAAAGCGTCTAAACACGATATAAAAGTTCCTAGCTATGAAGACTAAATAAACTAATGTATTCGATTAGTATAATATGCCGGAAACGTTGTTGTGGCTAACTAAATAAGACATGCATAACAACAACGACGCCATAAAATGGCGGGTCCGGTAGAGGCACAGCTCTGCCACAAAACAGCAATTATCTCGAAAAGTAATATTTACTTTACGGCCAGAGCTTAATTAAACAATACTGGAACCTTGTACTCAACTTTCCAGAAGAAGGCGAGGCTGAAGGTAACGACATAGCGAAGATGCAAAACGATAAAGTTAACACAGGGAAAATCCGTCTAAGTAGGGCAGCTACTAAACAAAGGATGAAGACGGGCGTGACGTCATTAGAGCAATGGCGTCCGTTTGTTTACGTCTCGAGTATCAGTAGTAGCCACGAGTGAGATTAGCTGTGGAACGGCTCCCAGCTATTCTCTACTCTTACACACCGAAGCATTAACTCTGTTCGGGGTGAAGATAGCTATGTGGCGCGTTTAGACATGCGTCCCCTGTTGAAATTACGATGTCTTAAAGGGAAACCTTTGAGATACTCGCTCCAGAAGTTAGAATTCTGTGATAACCTGTGGTTAAATTCTCTGGGAATATCTTAGTAGTCTTATACCCAAGGAAGCTACCAAAAAGGAACCTTCCATCAGGACGCCATGGCTTGAGCCCAAAAAACACATGCGTTACGAACGACAGCGCCGAAGTTGCCTCCGGTCTAGGCAATAGCTCTGCCAAAAAATTAGTTTAATTCGATTCAATTTTTTACTTTATGGCCAGAGCTAAATTTATACAGCATAAGAATCAAATACTCAACTTTCCAGAGGCAGAAGAGGCAGGAGATTGCATAATAAATCCTGATAACGAGAGAACACTGGGAAAACCACCAAGCGAGACCGCTACAGAAAAAGGAATGAAGATAGCGGCGATTATGGCGCCATCTGAGTACTTGAACAGTAACGGAGAAAGGGAACTTTATAACGGCTTCTCTTTTATTTTGCCCATTTTCCCCCTCGAACCATAAACGCTATGCAGGGTGCAGATTGCTATGTGGAGTGTCAAGAATACGTCCCCTGATATTATGGGATATCCTAAAATGAAAACTTTAAGGATATTCGCGCCAGGAGTTAGAATTCTGGAGACCTTAAGTCAAATTCTCTGAGAATATCACTGTAGTCAAATATACCCTAGGAAGCTACTTAAAGGAACCTTCCATCAGGACGACATGGACTGAGCCCAACATAGTAATTGTTGATTATTGATATGCTCAAGAAATTGAAAAATAGAATGCAAACATGCTTTAATAAACCACAATAATGCCTAATGAAATATGAAGGCTTAACAACAAGAGAAAATTATATACTGTATGAAGTTTTTAAAATGAGCTACCTGTACGTGCCCGCACACAAATTGTCACACTCTCACAGAGAAAGAGTGAGGTGTTCAGATGATAACTAATAATAATGGCTACAAATGAACAGTATGAAAACTGTGATATCCTTTAACATATTGGTGCTGATGTAATATTTATCATGAAGATATTTTGAATAAATTAAGATATTATACTGTATATAAAATACGCCACTCATACGTATGTGCGCAATCTTTTGATATGGTAGCGAGACCTTCAAATCAGTTGATCATAACTAAAGGTAAACAAAGTATTAAGTAATTCTTGATGTTTAAAATTCTTTCAAAATTGAAAAAGAATACAAAAGTGCTTTAATAGAGCATATGATATCCTATTAAACAAGAAACTTGAATAATGATATACAGTTAGAAAATATTGATAAAATATGACTGAGATGATTGCCGTATCATGATGCATCATAATAAATCTACAAAAACTTCACTTTTCTCGCCTCAGTCCCTATATCAGTCGTAAGGCGACGACTACCTGTTACATATGGATAATCGGGAAAAATGGATAATCCGGCACGCTCCCGGTCCCAAAGTTGCAGAATTAGTGATGTCCTACCTTTATACATATGATCAGCATCCAAGCCTCCTTTCCATCCAAGCTAGGACCAGAAAGGGCCAGGCAATGGCTGCTGATGACTCAGCAGGTAGATCTATAGGCTCCACCAAACCACCCAACAGGCCACAAATACTGCTTTTACTGACCAGACTATTTTCTTCCAGAGATAAAGCAAAAATTCAGTTGTCAAGGGTATACAGTAGCAGCTCTGAGAGGAGATGCGCCTTCTATGAAACCAACCACAGATGGCCCACTTGACTTGATACACTGAGGTAGATGATTTCCTAAGGTATCCAGACATCTGCTTTGCAACCTTTTGGGAAAATCCTTTCTTTGAGAAGAAATGCTGGATAACCCTCAAGCATGAAGCTGCATGGATTCCATCAAGTTATCAAATATCTGGGCATGTGGTTGGCATAGAAGGTCAGAAAGGGGAGGTAATTCTCTCTGAGTCTCTGCTAGAAGTAGAAGCTCCTGATACTACTGCACACTGGAACAAAAAAACTCCTAGGGGCCAGAGCAAGTAGAAGGCCCTTGTAGCAATTGTTATCACAATAGGAATCAGAAGACATGGTGCACTCATAGACGCACTCCTAATGGCAATGTTAAGAGCTGCAAAGAGCTGGGGCACTCAAGTGCAAGTGCTCACGAGTGCATCTGAGCTTTCTGTATGGCTAATGGGTATCCTACAAGAGACACCAAGTACAAACATTTGTGTTTTTTCTCTAAGTCCAGCCCCAAAGGGCCTTCAAGCTCAGAGGGTACCTGCTCGCATGTTCAGACGTGTTATACGTCAAAATGTAAGCGCATCATAAAGGGAAAGCGTACAGGAGGAATACTCGTAAGTGTCTCCAACTGTGGGCTCATATGGAAGAGTGCCCAAAGAAGAGGCAATGGGCTGTGATGGCATGAGATGGAGAATGAGGGACTCTCTCTTCTCGGCTCTGAAGGGAGACGAGCCAATGGCGTCTTCAGCAAAAGCAGAAACTCTTTCATGCCCTGCCCCCCAGCAGCCTGCCTTAGAAGGCAAACCCTTCAGACCCAAGGAAGGCCACAACCATTATAAGATGTCATTCACCTGTAAACCGAGTTCCTCCTCCCATTTCTCTAAGGGAAATGGAAAGGTCTACCTTCTTCAAGGTTTGCCCAATGGAGAAAGGATGGAAAGGAGTATACTGGGGGACTGGGAGAGAAGTTGAGACTTCTTTCATCTCGAGAAAGACCCTGACGGTGAAGAATCCCTTTTCAAATTTTTTTTTCCTCCTCCGCCGTACACATCCCACAAGGAGGATGGTCACTACTGACGCTTGTTGGAGAGTGAGGTCTGGCTGCAGGAGCGTCATCAACAAGCTGGGCACAAAAGGTAAGGACCTATAAGACAAATTCGTAGATAATTTGTATTTTTCCTAACTATACAAACCTTAGCTATTTAATAGGGGTATTACTTTCGGCGTAGCTGAAATGACGAGCCATTAGAATTCTAACGAGGGTTTACTACCCACACCACTAGTTAGCGGGGGTAGGGGAGGGTAGCTTGCTACACGCCCCCTCACACACACCTGTGTTTGAGCTCACTTTGCTTGGAGGTAGGACTTTAAGGGGGATAGGGCTGGCGGGAAAGTTTAATCAAATAGCTAAGGTTCATAGAGTTAGGAAAAATACAAATTATCTACGAATTTGCCATTTGTTCCGTAACTGACATATTTAATAGGGGTGACTCACTCATTAGGAAGGTTAGACGTCCCAGCCAGTACTGGCTTTTGGCTTTGCCAGGGGGCTCGTTATTTGAGTGTGTCAGCACTCAAAAATAAGGAGCCTCTGCACCTCAATAGAACCTTGCTACGCAAGGACTGCGGCCTACGCAAGCTGTGTGTGAAAGTATAATAAAGTGTGGCCCGTCCTAGAAAGTTGACCTGTAGTCCTTTAGATGGAAACTTTAGGCTAGGACTCTCCCAATACCACTTGTCAGGGTATGGGGACGTGACAGTATTAGCTTAATACTAGGAACACAAGGAAACATGGTTTACCTGCAGTGGTTTGAGGTCAGCTGTGCAGAGAACACAGGATGCTGCTTTCCCCAAGAGAGGGGAAGATGAAGAAAAGAATAAAGGCCAGACAAAAGCTTTTCATTCATGCAGACTAAAACCGGGTATCAATGCTTCAAACTTCTGCTACTTGTCCAATAAGGAGCTTGAGGTTTTAAAACAGCTGTTGTGCAGCCACCACAGGGCCAATAAAGAACGTATCGAGCCTCCTGTGGGTCACGTCTTGCAGGTAGTGGGCTGTAAAGGTCGTCTGACGCTTCCACACCCCAGCTTGGAGAACCTGCGTCACTGAAAAATTCTTTTTGAAGGCCAGAGACGTAGCTACGTCCCTGACATCATGAGCTCTAGGGCGACGTGACGGAGGAGGGTCTGGATTCAGGGACACATGAATCACCCTACGAATCCAAGGCAATATGGTGTTCTCGGTGACCCTCCTCTTAGTCCTCCCTGTGCTAACAAACAACGCTTGCAGCTGAGGACTTACTGCAGCCGTTCTTTTGAGATATAGCCTCAAACTCCTTACTGGGCACAGTAGGAGATGGTCTGGGTCATCTGTTACAGAACGGAGACTCGAAATCTGGAAGGAGTCGAACTGAGGGTCCGCAACCCCCGGATTCTGAGTCTTAGCAATAAACTCAGGGACGAATTTGAACGTTACCTACCCCATCCCCTTGAATGGGCAATGTCATACGAAAGACCATGAAGTTCACTAACTCGCTTGGCCGAAGCCAAAGCTAGCAGGAACATCGTCTTCCAAGTTAGGTGGCGATCTGAAGCCTGGTGTAATGGTTCATAGGGAACTCGAACCACGTTCCATGGAGGAGGTCTCACTTCTGACTGAGGGAAGGTAAGTTCGTAACTTCGTATGAGTAGAGAAAGTTCCAGCGAAGAAGAAATGTCCATTCCTTTCAGCCTCAAGCCTAGACTTAAGGCTGAGCAATAGCCTTTCACTGCCGAGACTGAAAGGCGCATTTCTTCCCGCAAATACACGAGGAACTCCGCTATTGTTGGAATAGTGGCATCGAGTGGAGAGATACCCCTTCCACGACACCAACCACAGAAGACTTTCCACTTTGCCTGGTAAACTGCTGCAGATGACTTTCGCAGATGTCCAGACATCCTGATCGCAACTTGTTGCGAAAATCTTCTCTCAGCGAGGAGATGCTGGATAGTCTCCAGGTGTGAAGTCGTAGCGAAGCTACGGCTTTGTGGAAGATGTTGGTGTGTGGTTGTCTGAGTAGATTGTGTCGCGGAGGGAGTTCTCTCGGAAGTTCCGTTAGGAGCTGCAGAAGGTCCAGAAACCATTCTGCGTGATGCCATAGCGGAGCTATGAGGGTCATTGAAAGATTGACCGATATTCTGGTCTTGCTGAGCACCCTCCCTGTCAGACAGAAAGGGAGAAAGGCGTAGACGTCGATGTTGTCCCACCGTTGTTGGAAGGCATCTTGCCAGAGCGCCTTGGGATCCGGGACTGGGGAACAGTACAGCGGAAGCTCAAGTTCAGAGCTGTTGCGAACAGATCCACAGTCGAGGAACCCCACAAAGTCAGGACTTTGTTGGCTACTAGATGATCGAAAGACCACTCGGTACTCACTATCTGAGACGCTCTGCTCAGATTGTCAGCGAGCACATTCCTCTTGCCTGGAATGAAACGTGCCGATAGTGGAATCGAGTGGACTTCGGTCCATCTCAGTATCTCTACTGCAAGATGGGATAGCTGCTTCGAAAAGGTACCTCCTTGCTTGTTGATGTTAGCCACTACTGTGGTGTTGTCGCTCATCCCCACCACAGAGTGACCCGCCAGGTATTGTTGGAACTGCTGAAGGGCCAAGAAAACGGCCTTCATCTATAGAAGATTTATATAGAGGCACTTTTCTGATTCTGACCAAAGGCCTGAGGTCTTGTGGTGCAGTACGTAAGCCCCCACCCTTTCTTTGAGGCGTCCGAAAACAGCATTAAATCCGGGGGAGGACGAGAAGATCCACTCCCTTTCGTAGGTTCTCGTCTGTCACCCACCACTGGAGGTCCGTCCGTTCCGCAAGTCCCATAGGGATCATGACGTCCGGGGAATTGTAACCTTGATTCCACTGGGACTTGAGTCGCCATTGGAGGGATCTCATCCTGAGGCGACGGTTGGGAACTAAACAAGCCAACGATGAGAGGTGACCGAGGAGACGTAACCACGATTGGGCTGGAAGCTCTTCTCGTCTGAGAAAGGGGCTAGCGACCTTCGTCAGCCTTGCTATCCTGTCGTCTAATGGGAAGACTTTGTGGAGATTGGAGTCTATAATCATGCCTAGGTATACCCATCTTTGAGTGGGAAGCAGAGAGGACTTCTCAAGATTTACCATGATCCCCAGATCCTGGCAAAGTCCCAGAAGTTTCTCTCGGTGTTGAAGAAGGGATGATGCCGAGTCTGCTAGGATCAGCCAGTCGTTCAGATAACGGAGGACACGGATGCCGATCCTGTGTGCCCACGATGATATTAGGGAGAACACTTTGGTGAAAACCTGTGGTGCTGTGGAGAGACTGAAACACAGCACCTTGAACTGGTACTCCTTGTTGTCTAGGCTGAATCTTAAAGTGCTTCCTTGAAGATGGATGGACTGGGATCTGGAAGTACGCGTCCTTCAGATCCAGTGTACACATGAAGTCTTGCGGTCTCACTGCAAGTCTGACTGTGTCTGCGGTCTCCTTGCAGAACAGAGTTTGTTTGACAAACTTGTTCAAAGCCGAGAGGTCGATGACTGGACTCCAGCCTCCAGACGCCTTCTTTACAAGAAAGAGTCGACTGAAGAAGCCTGGGGACCCGTCGAGGACCTCTTGGAGAGCGCCCTTCTTCAACAGGGTCTGGACTTCTGCCCGAAGGGATTGCCCCCTTGCTGATCCCATGACAAGGGAGCTCAATGACACTGGATTCGTCGTCAGGGGAGGTAAAGATGTTGTGAATGGGACGCGATATCCCTGACTAACTATGGAAATCGTCCAGGAATCGGCCACGAGTTGCTGCCACCTGTCTGCGCAACTTTGTAGGTGGAAATGCAGGGGGACTGCCAATCCTAGTGTTTGCAGCCTCGGCTGCTCTCTCTAGGATTTTTCCCTTCCCTGGAGGACTTTTTCCTTGCCAGAAAAGGGCTTAGACACCACTGCCTTCGCTGCCGTTGTCGGTTTCGTGGTCTTGGTAGGACGGGACTGCTGGGGTGCTGGAGGCTTATAGGGCTTGGATGTCAAAGCCCTATGTAGGAGGGAGTCTTGGTGGGACTACATCCACCTCTCAGCAGCATGTTCCACGTCTTTAGGCTGAAACAGGTTCGTTCCTTCCATGGAAGAATGCCTGAGCCTGCTTATCTCGGTGCTAGGGACCTTCTGATGGAACCTCTCAGCCACCGCATCCCGACGTTTCAGGATGGTGTTCGCCCACAAGTTTGAGACTTGGTGGGCCAGAAACTCGATCGTGCGAGTGCCTGAGAGGAGGAACGTCTCCATAGCTTTCCTGGTACGTTCTTTGGAAAAATCCTCCGAACGTATCAGGATACCTAAGGTCCCTAACCAGATATCCAGCCACGAAGTGGCTTGCATAGCAAATTTCGCAACCTTCTCCTGATTAAGGATTTCAGTCGCCGAGAATGAGACCTGCCGGTTGGAGAGTCTCTCAAGAGGGACTTACTTGGTAAGCTCTTCCAAAGAATGGCGAAGAGGAAGAGCTAAACAAGGCTCCTCTAAGATCTCGAAGTACCTCCTCTGCTGCACGCGAGGAGGTGGGAGAAGCTTGTTGCCAGCACTGGAACGGTTGGAGGAGGCTAACTCAGAGAGCTGGAGCGCGATCTTGTCCCTGGTACTCTTAACCCCCTGAGACCAGGGCAGAGCCGCAGTGGCCTTAGAAGGTTTTTGAGTTACAAATACTCGGTCCAAGACCGTGTCTTTACCCTCTCGAGGGAGAATCTCTGGGTCGGCAAACCCATTGAGAGTCCTCATAAAAGTCAGAACCTGCCAAAACGCATGTTCTGACTCCTATAGCTCACCTCCAGATGTTGGACTCGCAGCGAAGTCTCCTGCCCCCAAAGGCTCTTCTTGGGGAGAATCGTGGACGTTCTCCGAGTGACTAGCTGGCTCCATCCTAAGTCTCGTCGAGGATTTTGGTACTGTCTTAGAGTCCTTCGACTCCCTCCTGGGAAGGATGCAGGATTCCAACAACGACGGAGGCAAGTTCTTCTCCGCCCCAAACCGGGAAGACTTTCCAGCGCGAGGTGGGGTTCCCCTCATTGGTGCGATGGGGGAACGTCTCGCCTCACGTGACTCCCCTGAGGACGGGAAATCCTCGTCCAACAGGGAAGGAGATAAAATCTGGGGGGGGGAGGGAACCTGCCTCGAGGGCTTACGAGGAGACAGTTTATTTCTCGGAGAAGCCACCGCGTTCGAAACTCCTCTTTTTCTTTTCAGAGGGGTAGACGCAGCCAAGGATTTGTGGCCCAATTCAGAGAAAACAGGCTTGAAAACCTGTATAACCGCTCTGACTAGAGCCCCAAACCATGGCTGCTGGCTGACAGCTGCGCTGTCGGACACTCCCTCTGGAGGGACTCCCTGGGAGGAGTTTCCATAGAGGGGTTTGCCTGGAAAGAAAAAGAAGAAACTTTCCTGGATCTTTCTGGAAGCTTCCCTTCCACCGGCGAGCGCGCTGTTCTGCGCTTGCGGGGAGGGGAATGTGGCAATGGCAACCTTGCCGTGCGTTGTCCTGCAGCCTCGCGCGCGGGAGGGTATTGGCGCTCGCAGGATGGGGAATACCCCGCGCGCGGAAGACTGCTGGCACGCATGCGCGCGCGAGACTTCTGTCGCACATGCGCGCGCGGAAGACTGCTGGCACGCATGCGCGCGCGTGAGACTTCTGTCGCACATGCGCGCGCGGAAGACTGATGGCGCGCGCATGCGCAGGGGACTGCTGATTGATTAATTGATTTAAAGTTTTCAGGCATCCTGACATCTAAGGTCATTTAATTTATATATACAAAAATAAAAAATAAAATAAAAAATAAAATAAAAAAATAAAAAATAAAAGAGTATTCAATTAAAATCATAAAAGTTGAATGCCATAAAAGTTAAATAGTTTTCAGAAGATCTGCTTCTGAAATAAATCTAAAAATGCCACTTGCATAGTAGGACACATCATTTCCAAGAATCTTGGCAAGGATGAACCTGCCACCCTCACCTCGAGCCTCAAACAAATATCTATTCCTTAAGTTGTTATAGTTGGGGCATTCGGTCAACAAATGCCTCACTGTTAGAGGTACTAAACAGTCGTCACAATACGGTTGGTGTTGGCCCTTCAGCAGAAACTCATGTTTCAACCGAGTGTGACCAATACGGAGACGACAAAGAGACGTCTCCCATTTTCGGGGCATCATATTATACCTCCAAGGAGATATGACATTTGTTACCTCTCGCATTTTATTCCCATCTAGGCTATCCCATTGCTGTTGCCATTTATTGCAAACTAATTTCTTGATGTCAGGTAAGAAATCATTACAGGGAATGGGATAACTTCTTGGCAGCAACTCGGATGCAGCCTTCTTAGCCAGTGAATCTGCCTTCTCATCCCCAGACACACCTACTTGTGCTAGAACCCAACAAAATCGAACTGTTATACCTCTCCGTCTAATAATAAAAAGCCATTCTAAAATCTTTAAAACAGTGAACCCTCGCTACTTCGCGGTTCGACCATCGCGGATTCACCACTTCGCGGATTTTTTCCATAACCCATATATATACAGTAATATATATATATATATATATATATATATATATATATATATATATATATATATATATGTATGCATGTATTTATGTATATATGTAGGTATGTATATGTGTATACATATAAATATATATATATATATACACACACACACACACATATATATATATATATATATATATATATATATATATATATATATATATATATATATATATATATATATATATAAAGTAGGAAGATGTGATGTAGTTCTAAGGGAAAAGTATGGGAAATATGTCTGGGTAATAAGCAAAGCTCTACCTCCAGTTTGTTTCTTCATTATGATCAGAGATAAATGTAAACAAAACATTGGTTGCCATTTTTTATCGTGCTTTTTAGCGTGTTTAGGAAATGCATGATATAAAATCACCTTTAATATTTGTGCCTGTTTTAGTTTAGGGTACTGTAGTACATGCATTAAGTGTTCTGTACATTAAAGGGTGGTTTGTTAACAGTACTACGTACAAGGGAAGGTTTTAAAAGTCTGAATATACATGTTGAATAAATAGGTAAATATGGTGTCACTACTTCGCGGATTTTCACCTATCGCGGCCGCGACTGGAACCTATCTACCGCGATAAACGAGGGTTCACTGTAGTGGGTTATTAGAATTTAAAACTTCTATAGCTTGGAGGACACTCCTTGCCTCACTAAAAATTGTAAAATTACCCTCCTTCTCCAACACAATTTTCTCAATAGCGGTTAATATGCCATACAGTTCGGCAGTAAATATGGAAGCGGTCAGAGGAAGTGCACCTCTACAATTAAAACCATTACTATGTACTCCAAATCCAACACCAGCATCAGATTTGGAGCCATCAGTATAGATAAAAGTTGATCCTCTATGTTCTTTAACATGTTCATTAAAAAGAGACCTGGCTTCTAGGTCTGACATATTCTTCTTATCTCCAATAAAATATTTACAAAAAGATATCTCTGGTAATTTCCATGGAGGCGTTGATGATACCTTGAATGGAAGTACAGGTACCTTACTTCTAATTATATCCAGAGTGTTTAATAATCGTTTCACCCAAAAGCCATAAGGTTGAGGAGATTTTGGGTGCAACTCAAAGTATGATGCGTGTCTCACAAGGCTTGCAGTCTGAAAGGCTAAAGAGTTAGGGAGTCTTTGCAATCTAAACCAATACCGAATAATGGAAGACATTCGGTAAAGGTCTAGAGGTAACTTTCCAGCATCAACAAGGAGACTTGGGATAGGCGAGGTTTTAAATGCTCCTGTAGATAATCTAATACCTGCATGATGTATCGAGTCTAATACTTTTAACTGGCTTGGGGTGGCTGAAGAATATATTTCACATCCATAACTAATTTTGGAAAAAATCAAGGCCTTGTATAATTTTAAAATAGTATTGCGGTCTGCCCCCCATGATGTATGGGACAATACTTTTAAGATAATCAGAGCCTCGAGACTTTTAACGCTTTTAAGTGAGAAACCCATGTAAGCCTACAGTCAAATATCAAACCTAAAAATTTAGCTTCACTTGCACATGGTATCCGTTGACCTTTAATGTATATATCCGGGTCTGGATGTACTCCCCGGATACGACAAAAATGAACAATGGTAGTTTTACTTGTCGAGAACTTAAATCCATTCATGTCAGCCCACTGGATAATTTTATCAATAGAGAGTTGGATTTTTCTCTCAACCATTGCCATTCTAGTGCCAGCAAATGATATTGAGAGATCATCCACAAATAATGTTGAGAGAACATCCTGGGGAATGGCTGAGGATATCCTATTAATTGCTAGTGCAAAAAGGGTTACACTCAGCACACTACCCTGAGGAACTCCTCCTTCCTGGCACTTACTCTCTGATAGAGTTTCCCCAACTCTCACTTGAAAAACTCTATGTGAAAGAAATGCCTGAATAAATAGTGGCAGCTCTCCTCTCAATCCCAATTCATGAATGGTTTTAAGTATACCATATCTCCATGTGGTATCATATGCCTTTTCAAGGTCAAAAAATACTGTAACATGGTGCTGTTTGGAAGCAAAGGCTTAACAAATAGAACACTCAAGTTGTATCAATACATCAGTCGTTGAGTGCATTTTTCGGAATCCACATTGAATTGATGATAAAATACCTTTCTTTTCAAGGTACCACATCAGCCTTGCATTGACCATCTTCTCCATGATTTTACATAAACAAGATGTCAATGCAATAGGCCGATAGTTGGCTGCTAAAAACTAGTCTTTACCAGGTTTTAAAAAGGCTAAAATAATGGCTAGTTCCCAAACACTTGGGTAACTATGATCATGCCATATTCTATTAATAATGCTTAAAATAAATAGCTTTGTATTAAAATGTACATGTTTAATCATTGCATATGGAATTCCATCGGGTCCAGGGGCTGTATCATTGCAATGAGCAAGTGCAGAATCAAATTATCTTTCAGTGAAAGGAGAATTATACGACTTTTCCCTTCTTGTTGCAAAATTTAAAATTTTCTTTTCTTCAGTGCTCCTATACTGTTGACCAGGGGCTCCTTCACACTTGCTGGATACATTTGAAAAATATTAGCCAGGGCATTGCTAATATAATTTGCTTCAGTTACATACTGGCCATTCACCTTCAACACTGGTGGTGGGTTGGGGGTGAATTTGCCAGCTATCTTTTTTACTTTCCTCCACACAGAAGATGGTGGTGTTCTACTGTTAACCCTTTTACCCCCAAAGGACGTACTGGTACGTTTCACAAAAGCCATCCCTTTACCCCCCATGGACGTACCGGTACATTCTAGCAAGAAAATGCTATAAAAATTATTTTTTTCATCTTTTTAAAAATAATTTGAAAAAATTCAGGCATTTTCCAAGAGAATGAGACCAACCTGACCTCTCTATGACAAAAATTAAGGCTGTTAGAGCAATTTAAAAAAAATATACTGCAAAATGTGCTGGGAAAAAAATAACCCCCTGGGGGTTAAGGGTTGGAAATTTCCAAATAGCCTGGGGGTTAAAGGGTTAATGGAGGAAACAAAAGACATCCATGACTGGCGCCTTGCTTCTTTCATGGCACGACGGAACTGTGCTCTACATTTCTTGTACATAATTAAATTCTCATCAGTTCTGCGTCTATGCAATCGTGTTGAGATCTTCTTGTGGCTCTGTGGAGGGCAGTTAGTTCTGAAAACCACCAGGGGACTGGTCGTCGTTTGAATAACCCTGTTGTTTTGGGAATTGAATTTACTCCTGCTGTATGGAGAGTTCCATTCAGTAAGTCTATGGCATCATCGATATTTTCAACCTGTCCTGCATCCCCCTCAATTTCGCTTAGCTCACGAAATTTATCCCAGTCCGCCTTGTCAAGATTCCATCGTGGCGATCTCTGTAAAGGTGGATCATTGTTGGTGTTTATAATGATTGGTGCATGATCACTAGTATGCCAATCATCTAATGTTCTCCAATCGAAGTCAAGAAGGCAATTAGAGCTTACGATTGATAGGTCAATACACGACAAGGTACCTGTCTGGAAATGAAAGTGTGTGGGCTCTCCTGTATTAAGGAGTCCAACATCTTCATTTTCCACAATTGATGATATGATATTTCCCCTCGTGTTTGCTAAAATATCACCCCACAAAGGATGTCTACCATTCAAATCTCCAAGTAAAAGAAAAGGTTGAGGGAGTTGTTGAATCACCTCCACTAAGTTATCATACAAAATGTTATCATTTGGAGGCAAGTACAGAGAGCAAATTGTATATTTTCTCCCTATGTCAATCTGTACAACCACTTCCTGCAGAGGTGTACGAATAGACAGAGAAACTTAGGGAACATCTCGATGAACGTATATGAGACTTCCGCCATGGCTCCCCACTTGGTGATCATATGGTGTCCTATAACTAATATATTCGCGAGGACAAGGGGTATTATGATCAAGTTTGCTCTCCTGTAGACAAATAATTATGAGGGAATGCTCATGAATAAGGAGCTCAAGTTCTTGATATTTGGCCCTTAAACCCTGACAATTCCATTGCAAAATGGAGGAAAAAACTATGGTTTATAATTTGGAAGACCCCTTGGATGGAGTCCTCCCATTAGCAGTTTTTGATCTAACACTATTTTTAGGAGGTTTTATTAAAGAGGGTCTTGATAGATTGGGTTTAGCATTTATAATTTTCTTTTTGTTTTTTTTTTATCTGATTGTTGAGGAGGTTGGTGGACCTCCACTTGAATTTAAGATTTATTTAAATTGACTTCCAAATCAGAAATATCAACAGACAAATCATCATATTTATTTGACGTCGTAATTTTCACATTTCTTATGGAAGGGGGCGAGAGAGATGGAGGTCTCTCTCTTTTCCGATTAGTAGGCTTTGAGCTACCAGGTTTTTGCACCTTCCCCAATACAGGTGCACCTGGTAACTTGGTGTCAGGTGGCATCTCCATCAAATCAGGCAAGGACATGGCCTGAGAGAGGTTAGTACTATTGTTGGTAAAGGGGGACGAAGGCTGTACAGAAATGGGCAATGACCCATTTTTAATACACTGTGGCAGAGCCTCAGAAGGCAATATGATTACCTTGTCATGCAGTACTTTATTATCAGAGGTTGTATTTCTTTTCTTAGGATTACTGGCAGTGCTAGGTGGGGTTGATGTCTCCTGTGGTAAATTTACCTTTGATTTTAAGGCCTTTGCATAGCTGGTTGATTTATTCAACAGTCTTTTTGCATGTCCCACACTTATGTGTTCTAAACTTGATTTGTTTAGGGCAGCTTCCTCCAACTTATACAGTTCGCATCTCCTATCAGTTGATTTATGATTCAAATTGCAATTTGAACACCTGGCCTCAAGTGTACATTCTCCATGATAAGTTTTGGAGCAAATACCACACATTTTTCCATTTTTGCAAACTTTGGATGGGTGTCCAAATTTAAAACAATTAAGACATTGCAGGGGCTTTTGTTTGAAAGGCGAACTTTAATCCTTTCATTTTCAACAAAAATATGGAAGGATACATCACCATCCTGGAAAGTAAGTATAATCATTGAAGTTCCAGGAACCTTATGCACCTTCCATACATTTAATGGACACATAGAAAGTATTTCCTCCTCTGTAAATTCGTACAGGTTCTTATTAAAGACCACTCCCCTTTCATAACTAAAATTTAGATGAGGTTTCATTTCCAATGTAATTTCATCACTGCCTGTCTGTAAGTTAGATAGTATTGCAGACTGAGTCGAAGATTTGGCATGGATGAGATAACTATTCTTCCCAAAAAGAGATATATCTCCAGGTGCTATGGTTCCTACTTTTTTTTGGATAAACTTACATATCTTAAAATAATTCCCTATTATCCCTTTAGGTTCAGCTAAAAGCCACATTGGTGGTTTGGGTTTTCTCTGTGAAGGCATGGGTACATTTCTATCTTTTTCAAACCAATCAGCAGGTTTGTACACATCCAATTCCTTTGGGACCTTATCACAAAGAGCTCAAATGATGTTCAATTCGTTAATTTTAATACTACTAATATTACTTATGGCATTAAAAGCTTCATCATGACTTTCATAAGATATCCAAGAGTCCCATTTTTCATCTCCGAGTCTCATCCTTATTTCCTTTATCAATCCATAGCACTCAAATGCTCTATATATATCATCATAATTTGTCTCAAATGGGATTTGGGAAACATGAAGGAATCGTAGTTTCCCTGTGTTACCCAAATTGCCAGATTTTTTAACATCAGTAGAGTGGTCCTTTTTAGTTCGAAGGTTGTCAACAGAATTTTCCTTAATTACAGTAGCAGAAGTCGTCAACAGTGCCGGGGGGAGTCAGCAAATCCAGGGGATGGGGAGTCAGTATTTGAAGGGTCCATATTTAAGGGTGGGATTTTCATGTTTTTTGTTATTGTTTTGTTGGTTTACCTGCTTGAGAATTTTAAGAAAGTATCATACGTTGGAAAGGAAATTTGCATTCTCCACTATCGGCACAATGAGAGTATACTTCCCAGATGGTCCACTCCATACCCTACCCGAAGGATAGCATCAAAACAGATACAGTATAGAGGCACAGGTGTAAGCTAAACCCGCCTGTTAGGACTGAGACCAAGGAAATATGGAATCATCCTTCCCATATCTGTAATGATGGCCTTCCGGCCAAAAGCCAAGAGTCCCACCTCAAGGATTGGATCCCCCTGGATTCCGATGACCCAACCCCTGAGAGTAGTTCCGCCAAAAAGGTCCAAACCATCTTTGGGATGGCTGAGATCATCCAATACTCTCATATATAGCTTCGAATGCGAATACCTCCAAACCGTGATCCCTTCTCCCATTCATCTAAGCAGGCAGTAATAACAAATGTGGAAATATCTACGCCATTTAAATAAAATAGAAAAAAAAAGATAAATAAATAAATGAACAAATAAAATAAATAATATATATATATATATATATATATATATATATATATATATATATATGCATACATCTACATATATATATAACTTAAGAAAAATAATAATCATAGAGATAGGACAGCAAGATAAAAGAAAGTTGATAAAATTAGGAGAAGGTCGAAGTAATATTAAGCAGAAGAAAAAGATGAAAGAGAAATTTAGATTCGAACTGGGGGAGCAATTTCCCGAAGTTCGAGAGCCCTCTTGCCCGTCACCAAGATTCAGCACGGGAATGAAATGCCGTGCTGAAGCTCAATGACTTCATCAAGGCATTCTCTCATTAAGAGGGGGGGGGGGGGACTGCTGATGCGCGAGCGCGCGGGCGAGCGATGGCGCGTAGAAGCGTGCGCAGGAAACACAGGAGAGTGCGCAGGAGGCTGATTGTGCGCTCGCGCGCGTGGGCGAGCAAGATCAGGATGTTGGACCCGTGGGCGTGAGGGCGAGAGATCGCACGCCCCAGAGGATGTCGTAGGGCACGAGCGCGCAGGAGAGATATCCCTTGCGCGCGGGCGCGCAGTCGAAACCTGTGTGCGTGGGCGCGCATCTTGTGTGCGGGCGTCAAGAGGGCGGTGCGTAACTACTGGAGGAGAAAGGCGTGGGCGCGCAGGGTATGGGTGCGCAGGGCGGGCGTGTATCCTCGTAGGCGCGAGCAGTTAATCGCGTGTGATTGCTCGCTGGCGAGGGATGGGGCGCAAGAGATAGCAGGCAGCGCGTTGGCGAATGCTGCAGTGTAGGCAAAGTCCTAGACTTCCATACAGGCCCCAGATCCGAAGATCGTGGGCGCGCAGGAGAAATGGCAGTACGTGGGCGCTGGCGCACAGGAGAGCGCTGGCGAGTTGGCGAGCGCTGGCGAGTTGGCGAGCGCTGGCACGCAGTAGGTTGATGGCGCGCAGTGGCGCACTGGCGCGCAGGCGAGCGCTGGCTCGCTATCTCAGGTACAGCCTTTCGTACAGGAGATCGTTGACGCTCATGATCAACATGGCGCGCAAGGGACGTGTACGCGTGATGGCGAGTACGCCCTTGTTGCCCCCAAGGGACCGTTGCCTGACTATGAAAGACAGGGTTCGTTGGCGAGTAAAGCGCATCAGCAGCCAGGAACGGCGACGGCAGGTCAGCAGGTCTGACGGGTGGAAGGACGACATGCCCTTTAAAAGGATGACCTTCCACCGAAGGGGATCACGAACGATCTGCAGAGAGGTCCAGGACCGTAGCATGAACAGTCGGTGATCGTTGACGAGGCTCCTCTGCGGCGGACTGCAACGACGATGATGAACCAAAGAGGCGCCTCCTCACCACTTTATAAGGTGAAGGAAGGCCTCTCCGGCAAAGAGGAAGGCGAGCCTTGCGACGTATATGCCCTCTGGGGGCCGTTGGATCAGCAAGCTGACCTTCAGCAGTCCTCCGAAGAGGAGTCTCTGTGAGTGAACTCCCCCGAGGGAGAGAGTCATCGGCAGGAGAGACCGTTGGACTTAGTTTCTCCCTCGTTGGTTGAGCAGGAACGGGAGAAACTAAGCCTTCAGCTACTGCGGGATGAGAAGAGGCAGAGGTATTAGGAGATACCACATTGGATACCTCTGACACCACAACGTCGACAATAGACAGAGGATCAACCTCTGCCATAGTCGGCGATTGCCTGACAGCGGCACCCAATCGGATGATGTCAAGAAGCGCTTCCTTGGAGGGCAAACCCTCGAGCCCCAAGGAAGACCAAAGCTGAAACAAATTTGTTAAAGTTAAATCCTTCCCCGGGGGGAGAGGTGGAGCTGCCTCGCTAGGGGAGGCAACGCCATCTCTCGAACCCCGAGTTCGGGAAACAGAACCACGGTCTACGCTACCACTCGATGGTCTCTCGAAAGAGACCGATCGAGCGGGAGCTTCGGAGGAGGTTTGGGCAACGGAAGAAGAGTCCTTGGGATTTTCTCCTTTCAAAGAAAACTTCGGAGGAGAAATATCCCACCTGGACTTCTTCTCAAGTCGCCGAGAAAACCTCTCCCACTGGGAAGTAGACCACTCCCTACACTCATCACACTTATTACCACTATCACACCGTTGGCCTCTACAGTAAGGGCAAAGGGTGTGAGTGTCTGTCTCGACCGCCGACATGTATGTTCCACAGGGGCGGTCGGGTAATCCAGGACAGGTGCGCATAATCGCAGAGGCCAACTTCGCACTCAACCTGTAGAAGAAAAAGCAAAAAGACATTAATGGCTGCCAAGAGAAAGGCGAGGATGAGAGCGGACACGTCCGACTACCATCCGAGCCGAGAGCAAAGAGAGCTCAAATGCAGGTGTGTGTTATGGGGGGAGGGGGGTTTAGCAAGCAACCCTCCCCTACCCCCACTAACTAGCGATGGGGTAGTAAACCCTCGTTAAAATTCTAATGGCTCGTCATTTCAAGCTACGCCGAAAGTAATATCCCTATTAATTAGCGTGGTTTGTATGTCAGTTACGGAACAACTACCTTTTAGACATAAAGGTGCAGCATTTACAATTTGACACTCCCGGGCAAGTCCACATCTCCAATGGCATCCCCACCAAAGATAGTTACTAACAAACAGTGAAAAGAAAACGCAGTAACAAATTAAAGCAATCATTCCCAAGTCAATGAAAATATCACACAAACAATGAGAATATCACAAGGAAAACAGCCCAGTGAGGAAAGGAAATAAGGAAACTACAAAAAAGTAATTATCAATTTAAAATATCATTAGGTAGTTGGCAAGGCCAACACAGCTCGCACCATTGGCTTTATAAAAAATAAAAAACTACAGTCCCAGAAATAGTATCGCCCGCCAAAAACCTTGACAGTAAAAAGGGGAAGGGAAGTTGGACAGCAAGGTGGGAGACAGTTGATAGAATACTGTATGAAGGAGGTTGATGTAATAATAAGAAAAAGAAAAAATAAGAGAAATTTTGAGTCAAACTGAGGAAAAAACTATTCCCCAGTTCGAGAGCGCTCTTGCCCGTCACAAGGCTTCAAAATGGAAATTATGTTCTGTGTTGACGCCAAATGACTATATCAAGGCCTTTAAGACCTGGTGAGCCCCTAAACTTTTCTTCAATTATAGTAGATAACCACCTATACCACAAAATTTGTAAATTATAAAAATTCTAATAATTTCCCTCAGCATTCGAGCCTTGTATCCAAAAAAAGGGTAGTAATACCATGGTGTACGAGTAACTCAGTATATGAGTACAGTAGATCGGAATACGAGAACAAATTTTCAAATCCTAATATGAGCATTGTATCGGTCTGCAAACAAACATTACCCTCCATATTCGTATCTTATGCGGGAAAGTACTAACGAGACTAGTACGTGATGTACAGATAAGGCTCACGCAGTACCTATACATCACCTAAGCAGCGTTCATGTGATTTTTATGCTGTTTTATTTCATCTATGCTAGCATCCCCTCCTGTTCATACTTTAACTCTTGCACTCTCTCTGCAGTACTCATGCCAACATTACCTTATGTTGTGACAAATTTATGACAGATCTTTTGTAAAGTTGTGACACTGTGTACTTTAACAAAACTGCATTTCAGAAAATGGCCCCAAGATGACCAAGAAAGAAGAAAAGAAAATAATGATTATTTTATCGATGAAAAAAGAAATTATTAAGAAGCATGATGAAGGTACATGTACATTTGTGGAAGCCCTAATAACCAATAACTCATCAGCACTGGATTTATTTTGGACCCAGGGGACCACTCTTTCTGGGGCCTGATGCCAACAGGCTGTAAATTCCTTTGGTGGAGGAACGGCTATAAATGTAGTTGGCATTGTACTAAAATCAGTTTTAAGCAGCATGTTAGCTAGCTGATTCTCTTCACCATGAAATCAGGCTCAGTGACCAAGTTTATTTCTGGGCTCCATATTTACTTTACTTTGATGGCTGCTTTTCCGGTCCCATACAGCAGGGGAACTTAACTCTCTACAGGACCTCCACTGTCGTTTTACCTTGTTCGTTCACAGTATTTATCTTTTCAAGTCACATATTGTTCATTTACTGTTAAATCGTCACTGTCAAAAAACTCATGAAATAAGAAAGTCTTCAGTTTCCTCTTAAAAGCCTTAATGTCTTCAATCATTCGAATATTTCGTGGGAGCTTATTATATAGTCTCGGGGCCCCATATTTAGAGGCTCTGGAGCCCAAAGTGGACATAAATCTAGGTTCCAACAGTTTGAAGCCCTCTGTAACTATTCTCGGGTAGACACGATTTGTTGGTTGCGTAATATGACAAATTCGGAGATAATTTGTATTTTTCCTAACCATACAAACCTTAGCTATTTACATTGGGTTTACCTTTTAACGTAGCTGAAATGACGAGCCAATAGTTTTCAACGAGGGTTGATTACCCCCGCGCTAGTTAGCGGGGGGTAGGGGAAGGGTAGCTTGCTACCCCTCCCCCGCCACACACCGGTGATTTGCTTCACTTCACTTAGAGGTAGGACTTGACTTGGGGGCCAGGGATGGCGGGCACATATGAGTAAATAGCTAAGGTTTGTATGGTTAGGAAAAATACAAATTATCTTCGAATTTGTCATTTGTTCCGTAACCGAAATACAAACCACGCTATTTACATTGGGTGACTTACCCCTTAGGAAGGGTGGAAAGTCCCCAGCCTTACTGACTTCGGCTTGCCCGGGGGCTCGATCCCTCAGTAAGTAGCACTTGAGAGAAGGAGCCCCTGCACCTCACAAGTTCCTTGCTTCACTAGAACGAGTGGCCTACATAAGTTGTGTGTGGAGGAAGGTGTGACTCGTCCTATGAAGTTGACCTTGAGACCTTTAGATAGGAATCTAGGATAGGACGTTCCCAATACCACCTCGTCAGGGTATGGGGGACGCAACAGTATTAAGCTTAATACTAGGAGCACAAGGAAGCATGGGTTACCTGCAGAGGTCGAGGTCAGCTATGCGAGGACCAGGATGCTGTTTCCCCGAGAGAGGGGAGAATGAAGAAAGAAGTAAGGGTCAAACATACTCTTTCATTCACGCAGACTAAAACTGGGTAACAACGCCCTCAACCTACTGCTACTTGTCCATAAAGGAGCCTGAGGTTAGACCAGTTGTTGTGCAGCCAACACAGGGCCGATAGAAAAAGTATCGAGGATCCTGTGGGTCACGTCCTGCAGGTAGTGGGCTGTGAAGGTCGTCTAACGCATCCAGACTCCAGCCTGAAGCACCTGCGTCACAGAGAAGTTTCTCTTGAAGGCCAGGGACGTAGCAATACCCCTGACATCGTGTGCCCTAGGGCGACGTGACGGAGGAGAGTCTGGATTCAAGGCATGGTGGATAACCCTTCGAATCCAAGCTGAGATGGTGTTCCTGGTGACCCTCCTCTTCGTCCTGCCTGTGCTCACAAACAATGCTCGCACTTGAGGACGGACTGCAGCCGTTCTCTTCAAGTAGTGCCTCAGACACCTCACTGGACATAGTAGCAGCTGGTCTGGGTCGCTTGTTACAGAGCGGAGACTCGCGATCCTGAAAGAGTCGAACCGAGGATCCGGTACTTCAGGATTCTGAGTCTTGGTTACAAACTCAGGGACGAACCTGAACGTTACCTCCCCCCATCCCCTTGAATAGGCGATGTCGTACGAGAGACCATGAAGTTCACTAACCCGCTTGGCCGAAGCCAAAGCGAGCAGGAAAGCCGTCTTCCAAGAAAGGTGGCGATCGGAGGCCTGGCGTAATGGTTCGAAGGGAGGTCTCTTTAGAGCCCTGAGGACCCGAACCACGTTCCAAGGAGGAGGTCTCACTTCCGACTGGGGGCAGGTAAGCTCATAGCTACGTATGTGTAGAGAGAGTTCTAGCGAGGAAGAAATATCCACGCCTTTCAGCCTGAAGGCCAAGCTTAAGGCTGAGCGATAGCCTTTCACTGTCGAGACAGAAAGGCGCATTTCCTCCCGCAGATAAACGAGGAAGTCCGCTATTGCTGGAATAGTGGCATCGAGTGGAGAGATACCCCTCCCACGACACCAACCACAAAAGACTCCACTTTGCCTGGTAGACTCCCTCAGAGGACCTTCGCAGGTGCCGAGACATTCTCTCCGCAACCTGTTGCGAAAAGCCTCTCTCGTGAGGAAACGCTGGATAGTCTCCAGGCGTGAAGCCGAAGCAAGGCCACGGCCTGGTGAGGGACGTTGGAGTGGGGTTGTCTGAGAAGCTCGTGTCGTGGAGGAAGTTCCCTCGGGAGCTCCGTCAGGAGCTACAGAAGGTCCGGGAACCATTCCGTCTGATGCCATAGCGGAGCTACCAGAGTCATCGAACAATTGACCGATAGTCTGGTCCTGTTAAGCACTCTTCTCATCAGACAGAACGGTGGGAAGGCGTACACGTCGATGTTGTCCCACCGTTGCTGGAAAGCATCTTGTCAGAGTGCCTTGGGGTCTGGGACTGGGGAGCAGTACAGAGGCAGCTTCAAATTCAACGCTGTCGCGAATAGGTCCACGGTCGGGGAACCCCACAAAGTCAGGACTTTGTTGGCTATCTGAGGATCCAAAGACCACTCGGTACTCACTATCAGCAAGGCCCTGCTCAGACTGTCGGCGAGCACATTCCTCTTGCCAGGAATGAAGCGAGCTGATAGTGTTATGGAGTGGACTTCGGTCCACCTCAGAATCTCTACTGCAAGATGGGATAGCTGCTGCGAAAAAGTGCCTCCCTGCTTGTTGATATAAGCCACTACCGTGGTGTTGTCGCTCATCACCACCACAGAGTGACACGCCAGGGTCCGTTGGAACTGCTGAAGAGCCAGAAAGACGGCCTTCAACTCTAGCAGGTTGATGTGCAAGCACTTTTCTGATTCTGACCAAAGGCCTGAGGTCCTCTGGTTCAGAACGTGCGCCCCCCACCCTTCTTTTGACGCGTCCGAAAACAGAGTCAATTCCGGGGGGAGGACGAGAAGTCTCACTCCCTTACGCAGGTTCTCGTCGACCAGCCACCGCCACAAGTCCGTCCGTTCCAAAGATCCTTTCGGGATCAGAATGTCCGGGGAATCGGATCCTTGATTCCACCGGGACTTGAGCTGCCACTGCAGGGATCTCATCCTGAGGCGGCTGTTTGGAACCAGACGAGCCAGGGAGGACAGGTGACCTAAGAGACGCAACCACGACTGGGCGGGGAGATCTTCTCGCATGAGGAAGGGTTCCGCCACCCTCCTCAGCCTTGCTATCCTGTAGTCTGATGGAAAGGCTTTGTGGAGATTGGTGTCTATCAGCATGACTAGATAAACCAGTCGTTGGGACGGCTGCAGAGAAGACTTCTCGAGATTTACCACGATCCCCAGATCCTGGCAAAGACCTAGAAGCCTGTCTCGGTGCCGAAGAAGGGTCGACTCCGAGTCTGCTAGGATCAGCCAGTCGTCTAGATAACGAAGGAGACGAATGCCGTTCCTGTGCGCCCAAGATGAAATCAGGGTGAACACTCTGGTGAACACCTGAGGAGCTGTGGAGAGACCGAAACACAGCACCTTGAACTGGTAGATCTTGTCGTCTAGGCAGAATCTTAAGTACTTCCTGGAAGACGGATGGATTGGGATCTGGAAGTACGCGTCCTTTAGATCCAGTGTGCACATGAAGTCTTGTGGTCTCACCGCAAGTCTGACCGTGTCCGCTGTCTCCATGCTGAACCGGGTCTGCTTGACAAACCCGTTCAGAGCTGAGAGGTCGATGACAGGTCTCCAGCCTCCAGACGCCTTCTTTACAAGAAAGAGTCGACTGAAGAAGCCTGGGGAGCCGTCGACGACCTCCTGGAGAGCACCCTTCTTGAGCATGGTCTCGACTTCGGCCCGAAGGGTCAGCCCCTTTGCCGATCCCGTGGCATAGGAGCTCAACGACACTGGATTCGCTGTCAGGGGAGGTTGAGATGTTGTGAACGGGACGCGATAGCCTTGGCCGATCACTAAAACCGTCCAAGCATCGGCCCCGTGTTGCTGCCACCTGCGGACGCAACGCTGAAGGCATCCCCCCACAGGTGGACACGCAGGGGGACTGCCACCCCTAGGGTTTGCGGCCGCGGCCGCTCCCCCTAGGAGCCTTGCCGCCCCTCTTGACCTTGGCTGGAAAGGGCTGGGGCTTAGACACCACTTTCTTAACTGCCGGTGCCTGCTTCGGAGCCTTACGAGGCTGCTGCTGCTGTTGCGGCGGAGCTGGAGGCTTATAGGGCCGAGCTGTAAGGGCCCTATGGAGGAGGGAGTCCGTGCTAGATTTCCTCCACCTCTCAGCCGTTCGATCCATGTCCTGTGGCTTGAACAGATTCTCCCCCAGAAGGGAAGCATGTCTGAGCCTACACACATCCACGGCGGGGACCTTCGGGTGGAATCTCTCGGTCACCGCATCGCGCCGCTTCAACACCGAGTTGGCCCATAGGATGGTGACCTGGTGCGCCAGGAACTCGATGGAGCGGGTGCCCGAGAGTAAGAACGTCTCCAGGGCCTTCCTATTGGTCTCCTTAGACAAGTCCTCGGAGTGCAATAGGATGCCCAGAGTTCCTAGCCATATATCCAACCACGAAGTGGCCTGCATGGCGCACTACGCGACCTTCTCATGGCTAAGGATCTCTGACGCCGAGAAAGACACCTACCGGGCAGAGAGCTTCTCGAGGGGAACTCCCTTAGCCAGCTCATCCACGGAGTGATGGAGAGGAAGAGCGAGACTGGACTCACCCAAAATCTCAAAATACCTCCTCTGCTGGAGACGAGGAGGAGAGATGAGTTTGTTCCCAGCAGAGGAACGACTGGAGGAGGCAAGAATCGCGAGCTGGGCGTTGGCCCTGGCTCTGGCACTCTTCAGACCCCGAGACCAGGGCAGAGCCGCACTGGACTAAGGGGCTTTTTGAACGTCGAACACTTCGTCCAAGACTGTCTTCTTGCCTTCTCGGGGGCCGATCACGGGGTCCATGAATCCGTTGAGTTGCCTCATCAGGCTCAGGACCTGCCAGAAGGCATGTTCAGATTCCTGCTGATCTCCTCCTTGCGGGCTGGCAGCTAAGTCTCCTGTCCCCAGAATCTCTTCCTGGGGCGAAGCGTGGACGTTCCCCCGGGGAGCCGCGGGTTCCTGGCGAATCCTTGAAGACGATTTCGGGATGGTCTTGGAGTCCTTGGGTTCCCTCCTGGGAGGAATACAGGATCCCAACAAAGAGGTTCGAAGAGCCCCTTCCGCACGAGACGATTCTCCTCCATGAAGAGAAGGCTCCCCCCTTGGTGCTGAGGGAAAGACTATCGCTTCACTGGACTCACCCGAGGACGGAAAAGCCTCGTCCACGGGAGAAGGAGAAAACGCTTGAGCAGGGGAAGGGGCCTTCCTGACAGACCTCCTAGGAACCAACTTCTCCCTGGGGGAAGTCACCACGAAGTCCACTCCTCTTTTCCTCTTCAGCGTAGGTGAGGCAGCCGTTGGTTTGTTGCCCTGATCAGCGAGTGCTGGCTTCATTACCCTCACTAACGCCCGCATCAGAGGACCAAACCAAGTTTGTTGTTCCACGGACACAGAGTCCGAAATCCTCGCTGGAGGAAAAGGGATCTGGCGATCCTTCGGAGTGGACACCACTGGACCTGCCTGAAAAGGAAAGGGGGAAGAAAGACGCACTGACCTTTCTGAAGTGTCCTCCCTGTCCTGCACAACAGTCTTGCGTTTCGATGGAGGCGATCCAGAGCGCTGTCTGGGAACACGCGTTCCTGCTGCTATCACTGGCTGTGAAATTCGGCACGAACGGTGGTCACGCGGGCAAGCAGACGAACGGTCGCGCAGGCGAGTGGTCGCGCGGGCGCGCAGGCGAGCGGTCGCGCAGGCGAGTGGGCGCGAGGGCGTACAGGCGAAGGAGCGCGTGGGCGAGCCGGTGAACGAATGCGTTGGCGCGATGGCGAGGGAACGCGTTGCTGCGTGGCGAGTGAGAACGTTCCGAAGATCGCTGGCGACGTTGGTCAGGAGACCTGTAGCGCGAGGGAGAGCGATTGCGAGCAGGCGATCGGTGGTGCGCTGGCGAATGCTGGTGCGCAGGCGAGCGATGGCGCGTTGGCGCATGGTGACACGTTGGCGAGCGATAGCGCGTAGGCTGCGCAGGTGAACGATCGCGCGAACCATGTCCTTCCAGAACCTCTGGGCGACGGCGCGCTGGAGAACGCATGCGCGCAGGCGATAAGTCACGCGGGCGATTCGGAGATCGCCGATGTTCAGGTGATCGCTGACGCGTAGGAGAACGCTGATGATCAGGCGATTGTTGAATCGTCTATGATCGCTGGTGAGCTGGTGATCGCTGGCGAGCAAGAGGGCGACGCGTGGCCTCCTGTGAAGGAACAGTCGGCGCGGCGCGTTCACGAACAGGAACAGGAAGTGCATAGGCGCGTGGGCGAACATGTGCTTTAGAAACACGCGCTGGAGAACGCGGGCGATGTTGTGCAGGAAAAAGCTGAGGATCGCGAGAGCGCTCAAGAGACTGATGGCGCGCAGGGCGCACAACAGGAACTGCAGGATATTCGGAGGCCACAGGGGAGCGCTGGCGAGCAGAAGGGTGATGATCCTCAGAAGAGCGATGACGAACAGGAGAGCGCTGACGATCAGAAGAGCGCTGACGAGCAGGAGAGCGCCTGTGCGCTAACACTGCAGAAGGGCGAGCAGGGGAATGCTGGCGCGCTGGGCGCTCTTCAGGAACAACAGGTTGAAGGATGTCCTCAGGAAAGCGCTGGCGAGAAGAAGGGCGAACATCAGGAGAGCGCCGGCGAACAGGTGAGCGCTGACGAGCAGGTGAGCGCTGACGAGCAGGAGAGCGCCTGTGCGCTAACACTGCACGTGTAAGGGAAGAATCCCTTTGCTCCGAAAGGACCGATGCCCGTCGGGTGACGAGGTCAGGTTGCTGAACATCTGCCCCAGAAGGTGAAGGTCTAGCAGGCGTAGGAGACCGATCCCCAGAGAGGTCTACAGTAATGAAGCTGGAGCTGAAGGCTGTTTACGGCGAGGAGAGTCCCCTTCGGAGCAAGAAGATCCAAAAAGGCGCCTCTTAACACCCTTATAAGGAGACGGGAGGCCCTTGCGACACAGCGGACGGTGAGCCTTACGGCGAAGGCAGCCACGAGGAAAATCGTCAGGACCATCAGTCCTCCGAAGGGGAGTCTCAGTCAAGACACTCCCCTTAGAGGGAAGCTGGACAGCAGAAGAGCCCATAGGACTCCCTTCCCCCTTCGAAGGATATACGGAAGGGGGAGGAGAGCCGTCAGCACCAACATCCCCAACTGCAACTGCAGAGGATTGCCCCGCCCCGTCGGAGGCCTCTGCCACCACGACGTCGACGATAGACAGAGGATCTACCTCTGCTATCACCGGCGACTGCTTAACGGCGGCCCCCAACTGGACAAGGTCAATCAGGGCAACCCTGGAGGGCAAGCCCTTAAGCCCCAGGGAAGCCCAAATCTGTAAAAGATCATCATTAGACAGAGATTCATCAATAACCTCCCCCGGAGGAGGAGGAGGAACCGCCATGCTATGGGAGGCGACGCCCTCTCCCCCCACCCAAGGTCGGGAAACAGAACTAGGGCCTGCGCTCCCACTCGGCCGACTCTCCTTAGGAGCCGAATGAGGGGGAGCTTCGGAGGAGGTATGGGCGGCGAAAGAAGTGTCCCGAGAACCTTCCTCCTTCAAGGCAACCCCGGAAGAACGGTCTCTCTTGGACTTCTTACGCCAGCGGCCAACCTCTCCCACTGGGAGGCAGACCACTCCCTGCACTCACTACACATATTTTCCTGATCACACCGTCGGCCTCGACACTGCGGGCAAAGGGTGTGAGGATCCGTGTCTGTGGCCGACATAAAAGTACCACAAGGGCGGCCGGTAATTCCAGGACACGTACGCATAATAATAATAAAGATGGTCAACTTCTAACACACACACTGTAAAGAAAAAGCAGAAAAAAGATTAAAGGCTGTCAACGAAGACGATGGACAGACACGTCTGTTCATCGCCGGAGCCAAAAGTGAAGTGAAGCAAATCACCGGTGTGTGTGTGTGTGTGTGTGTGTGTGTGGGGGGGGGGGTAACAAGCTACCCTTCCCCTACCCCCCGCTAACTAGCGCGGGGGTAATTAACCCTCGCTAAAAACTATTGGCTCGTCATTTCAGCTACGCTAAAAGGTAAACCCAATGTAAATAGCGTGGTTTGTATTTCGGTTACGGAACAAATGTAACAATTCACTTAAGTATTTTGGACAACCGGTTCTGATAACTTGGAGGGTTATTGTACATATTTCAAATTCAATTCTCACTTTAATCGGCAGCCAGTGTAAATCAATTAGTATAGGGGTGATCCTTTCTCTAGGTGGGACACCTTTTATCAGTCTTACTCCTCTGTTTATTATGTTTTGTAATTTCTTAAGTTGGCCTTTTGGCAAATTATAGTAGATAGAGTTGCAGTAGTCAATCCTGGTAATAACACAGTTTATCACAAGTTTCTTAACAGAATTTTTGTCTAGGTACTTTTATATAAATGCTATATTTCTTAGATGATAACCAGCACTTTTTTATTACATTATTTATTTGGCCATTTAGAGACAGGTTACAGTCAAGAGATACACCTAGATCTCGAACTTTACTAGATATCAGCACAGAGTCATTATTTATGTTCATTTGAATATCACTTAAGTTTCTCACACTGTTTCTTTTGCCCACCACCATGAATTCAGTTTTGTTCTCATTTAATTTTAGTGGTTTAAATGTCATCCATTCTCTAACACTATCAAAGATTCAGTTTAGTTTCAGTAGTGTCATGTATATCATTTATGGAGAAGTAAAATTGTGTGTTATCTGCAAGAAGTTTAAACTTCACGCCATGCCTTTGTAGCATTTTTGATAGACCAACAGCATAAATGCAGAATAGGATTGGGCCAAGTACACTCCCCTGGGGTACCCCTCTGTTTAAGGGTTCATATGATGAATAAGAGTTTCCAATTTGTACACAGTAATTTCTACTAACCGGGTAGTCTTTTAGGTATTCGAAAACTTGGTCTTCAACGCCGACGGACCTTAGATCATTTAGTAGCAGTTCATGCACAACTGTATCAAAAGCAGCACTGAGATCAAGCAATATTAAAATACCACATTTATTTTCATCCATCATTTCTAGTATATCATTTACAACAGAGCAGATGGCTGTCTCCGTAGAGTATAGTTTTCTGTAAGCAGATTGGTTGTCAGGCAAAGCTTCTATTACTTCTAAGTGGCTGACTAGTTGTTCAAGAATTACATATTCAAGCACTTTTGAGACAAAGGATATATTTGAAATAGGTCTATATGAGCTTAATTCCTGGTAGTCCAGTGCATTTTTCAGAACTGGTGTGACTATAGCCATTTTCTCAGATTTAGAAAACTTACATTCATCAATGCTTGCATTTGCTATTCTCATTATTATTTTGGCTAGACTAGAAAAGTCTCTCTCTCCAATTACTTCAGATATTGGCATAGGATCGATCGCACAGTTTGTTTTCTTTGCTCTCTTGATAATTCTGGTGATGTCATCTTATGTTATGTTGTTAAATCTTATTTATTTTGTCTGTGTGCCTGGTGCATCATTAATCTGATGTTGAGTATTTAAAAATGATCTGGTTATGTTTTCAATTTTGTTTTTAAAGAATACTAGAAAATTATTTGCTAGTTCCTGGTCATTGTATCCATCAGGTAGCTTCTTTTCTTTTACATTTCCCATTATACCATTCAGGAGACAATATAACTTATTTATGTCTGTTGCTGCTTCGAGGATCTTTCTCTTATAGTATTAATTTTTTTCCTTCTTAGTAGGTAGTTATATTGACACGCAGCAGTTTTGTATTCTACCCAAGTACTTTCAGTTTTTAACCTATTCCACTTTCTTTCTTTACGTCTTTTTTCCCTCTTTTTTACCAAAGTATCTCCATCAAACCGAGGAGATTGGTCTTTTACGGTTATAGTCTTTTCCATTGGTGGGCACATGGTATCTTATTCACTTTTACTCACTTTATTGTAAGTGGTCATAAGACAGTTAGTCTACGCAACCCTTTGCTATCCTTATATTATGCCCTTGGTAGACCATGTCATGGTAAGCTTTGACAACTTTCTGACATTGTTCATCCATTGGGAACCCAAGAGGCTAAAGAACAATTCAGTGTGACATAATAAAATTGTTTCTGTTGTTTTTAAATAATTTCCTTCTCAAGTACTTCATACAATAACTAAGGAAGCTCTATAACATTAGGAGGTTGAGGACTAGCACAAGTCTAATCGAACCAAAGCCAAAGACAGTACTTGAAGTCTCCTGCCTTAAAAGTTTCTAAAACAGCCATGCCCAGAGGTTATCCAATAAAATGGAGTGCCGTATCATAACTTACAGCCTCTGTCCTATCAAGCACAGCCAATAAAGTTGGTGATGAAATGGAGATTCCCATCTAAAATGCTATTCCCTAACTTATGGTCCTCATTTCCTTAGAGGTTTACTTCTAATCAACAAATCTGACAAAATTACTCAATGTTAAGGATAATCATACACTATAAATGGTTATCAAGGTATTATCATTTGTTCTCATCCATGCAAAAATATCCAAATAACTATATTGTACACATCACCATACTTTCCACATCTCACATCAACAACAGGGGACATAACTGATTTCTCTTTCCAGTAAAAACTATCTGACTTTATCTATGGAAGACCAGTTATGTCAGGGATAATGCCTCCATACAGCATATTTAAACAGAATGAAGGAAGAGAAACTTTAGTTCTTGGTTTCCTTTTGGCTAAGAATACTTTCTGGAAACTAATGTAATTACCAATAGAGAAAAAAAAGTTTAAAAAGCAAGTCAGCAGTTTTTAAGCACTTTCTAATTTTAATTTTCAACAAAGATAATAAAACTTTAGATAGCTCAAACAAGTAGTTACAATGGACTATGTTAGCTATGGACAGGGAGTACCAGGTTCCTCATTCTCATCTTATAATTTCATTCATGGCACTATTATAACAATCTTTGGAGTTTTGAAGCTCCTAAGTTCGATGTACTGTAGTCTTATAATTATGCTATTTCTGTATGTCCAAATTGATATTAAGGACTCTCATTTTCAAAACAAGACACAAGCCCCTTATTTTGTATTACAAAGGTTTTGGATTATAATTACAACTCTTACAATCCTACTAGCATTAAAAAACAAGGTGTCAGACTCCTTTTAGACACCAGGTATTGAAACTGTAACTATAAGACATTTGGCAACTTTGTTTCCCCCCAAAAAATGGTAATAGGTATATATGCAATATATAATCGATGGAATTTTTACAAACCGGCTTCTAATACCACATTTTAAACCAGAGGTTCCATGCAAAATCATTTGAATCTTACAACCTTACTTGCCATGTCCTCGACAGTGAGGTATGTCGAGGTAATCAGTTAAAAACATACCTGAAGCCCATGAGGGTATTGCATTGTGAGACTACCACTTTATTTGTTTTTAGAAAAAACTTGTTAAAAAAAGTTTTTATACATTAGTACATTAAGTTACTGACTTTATAAAATAATGATAAAAAGGATACAATATAAGAGCTACGTAAAGTGCTAATGCAGTCCTTTTTTGAAAGCAAACACATTAAGCCACTAAAGGAATATCACATGAATCTACCAAAAGATCCAAGGTACAAAAGCTATTGAGTGCCAGCCAGGGGAGGGTAATGCAAAACTACAAATTAATTAAATTTAAATTTTACACAAAAACAACAGCTGTAAGAAAACAGTAAAAAGATTAGATGAATTAATAAATTATTACTACTACAAGTATTATAAAAAAAATTGTCATATTACTTACAGTCGCTGTCACTTCGACGTGATGACTCTGAACCATACAAACCAGGAAACTCTTTTTCAACATCTGGACTTTCAAAATCCATTACTGCAGGATTTCAAATTGATAGCTGAATAGGCAATCTGAAAGATAACACAAACCATTTAAAATACTGCCAAGGCTACATTTCATATGTAACTTTGTGCCATTTCTAATTATATAAAATTTCAAAGATGAACTGCAAATAAAAGGGAATTCTTTATAGAGCATGAGTTCTTCCTTTAGTTCATCAAAATGTTTACCTCTAATATTAGTGGTCATGATTGGTGCAACTTTCCAGGTTAGGGAATTATCTACCTTTATCTCACAAACCTGAATTATTTAATGTCTGTAAAATGATATTTTAATTATAAAATAAATTTTTGAATATACTTACCCGGTGAATATATATAGCTGCAACTCTGTTGCTCGACAGACAAAAAACTGTAAAAAACTCGCCAGCGATCGCTATACAGGTTGCGGGTGTGCCCATCAGCGCCAACTGTCGGCCAGATACCATACTCAATGTAAACAAAGACTCAATTTCTTCTCATCCCACTGCGTCTCTATTGGGGAGGAAGGGAGGGTCGTTTAATTTATATATTCACCGGGTAAGTATATTCAAAAATTTATTTTATAATTAAAATATCATTTTTAAATATTTAACTTAGCCGGTGAATATATATAGCTGATTCACACCCAGGGTGGTGGGTAGAGACCAGTTAAATATGTTTACATCTTATGAGCTAAGAGTTTTTATTTCATTTTAGAAGTTATCAATATAACAAAAACAAAATAAATAGGTACCTGGTAAGGAAGTCGACTTAGACGATTACTCTGCCTTATAAGTACGTCTTCCTTACGGAGCCTCGCGATCCTCTTAGGATGCTGACAGACCCCTAGGAGCTGAAGTATCAAGGGCTGCAACCCATACAACAGGACCTCATCAAACCCCTAATCTGGGCGCTCTCAAGAAATGACTTTGACCACCCGCCAAATCAACCAGGATGCGAAAGGCTTCTTAGCCTTCCGGACAACCCATAAAAACAACATTAAAAACATTTCAAGAGACAGATTAAAAGGATATGGAATTAGGGAATTGTAGTGGTTGAGCCCTCACCCACTACTGCACTCGCTGCTACGAATGGTCCCAGTGTGTAGCAGTTCTCGTAAAGAGACTGGACATCTTTCAAGTAAAATGACGCGAACACTGACTTGCTTCTCCAATAGGTTGCGTCCATTATACTTTGCAGAGATCTATATTGCTTAAAGGCCACGGAAGTTGCTACAGCTCTAACTTCGTGCGTCTTCACTTTAAGCAAAGCTCGGTCTTCCTCACTCAGATGTGAATGAGCTTCTCGTATTAACAATCTGATAAAGTATGACAAAGCATTCTTTGACATAGGCAAGGATGGTTTTCTTAACTGAACACCATAAAGCTTCAGATTGGCCTCGTAAAGGTTTAGTACGCTTTAAATAGAACTTAAGAGCTCTAACAGGGCATAAGACTCTTTCTAGTTCATTGCCTACGATCTTCGATAAGCTGGGAATATCGAAAGATTTAGGCCAAGGCCGAGAAGGCAGCTCATTTTTGGCTAGAAAACCAAGTTGCAGCGAACAAGTAGCTTTTTCCGACGAAAATCCAATGTTCTTGCTGAAGGCATGAATCTCACTGACTCTTTTAGCCGAGGCTAAGCATACCAGGAAAAGAGTCTTAAGAGTGAGATCTTTCAGGGAGGCTGATTGTAACGGCTCAAACCTGTCTGACATGAGGAATCTTAGTACCACGTCTAAATTCCATCCAGGGGTAGCCAAATGACGCTCCTTGGTGGTCTCGAAAGACTTAAGGAGGTCTTGCAGATCTTTATTGTTGGAAAGATCTAAGCCTCTATGCCGGAAGACCGATGCCAACATGCTTCTGTAGCCCTTGATAGTGGGAGCTGAAAGGGATCGTCCTTTTCTCAGGTATAAGAGAAAATCAGCTATTTGAGCTACAGAGGTACTGGTCGAGGATACAGAAACTGACTTGCACCAGTCTCGGAAGACTTCCCACTTCGATTGGTAGACTCTAATGGTAGACGCTCTCCTTGCTCTAGCAATCGCACTGGCTGCCTCCTTCGAAAAGCCTCTAGCTCTCGAGAGTCTTTCGATAGTCTGAAGGCAGTCAGACGAAGAGCGTGGAGGCTTTGGTGTACAGTAGGGTCCCGAATTATGCGAGAATTTGGTCGATTAATGACCTCGTGTAAATGGAAAATCGCGAATTTCGAAACACAACTAACAGAAATAATTCCATTGTGGCCATGGCAACCAGCAATTTGCCTATTCAAATGTGTTTACTACCCATTTCCAATACTTTCTTTGTACTATACTGTATTTCTTTATAATATCAAATTGTTTTTGTAAATAAATAAAACATTTAATATACTTTAAAGTTCTAATAACTTGAAAAATGGTTAAAATTACAACCAGGATAGGTGTAAACACCATATATTTCCCGTTATAACACAACCCAAAATACAGACAAATTTTAATGTTTGTCATATCTATTGTATAATACAACTGGTGAATAGCAAAACCATCACTCTATAGACTAGCTTGTTGTATGATTGAAAATCCAGAATTATCAAAATAAAGGCGATTTTATATCATGCGTTTCCTAAACGCTAAAAAGCACAATAGAAAACGACAACCAATGTTTTGTTTACGTTTATCTCTGATCACAACGAAGAAACAGACGCATTTATACATCTGTGTTTTTGAATTGACAGCAATTTTACCAAGTACAGATTATATGTTGAATTTGTTATTACCAATGTTCTAATTATTTTTTATTAGAACTTTCAAATAAATGAAATGAATGCCATTTATGAAATGTTTTTCTTTATGATGCCGCCTGAAACGGAAACCTTCCATTTGTTTACGCTCCATCTTCGATCATAATAAACAAACGAATGTATTAAACACACATGATCTAAGTCATAACTAATGATATTACAAACATTTAGTAAACATTGTTATTACAAATATTTTACTTACCGTATCCATATAAATTCCTAAATTCGTAGCAAAGCTGGAAATTTTTTTTCCTTATGCGTTTAATCCACAATAGCAAACTGCCGCTAATGACAGAGTGATAACTTACGATAATTCTAAACTGTTACGAAAGATAATTGTCCTTTCCATATCCAAAATACTTTTCCTAACTTCAGTTATAAGTCAACTTGTACCCACCTCAATTATGGATCCATTTGCAAAAAAGGTAAAAGAAGAAAGTACTAGGCCTATTTTTAAAGTCACCGAACAATTAGGTTACCGCTATAACGTTCGATGTGAGAGAGAGAGAGAGAGAGAGAGAGAGAGAGAGAGAGAGAGAGAGAGAGAGAGAGAGAGAGGGATGGTTTTAAAGTACTAAACAATAAATATGATAGGTTATAACACATTGGTGTTTATGTAATATTAACTGTATAGATGGTTTGAATAAGTTAGGAAATGGTGTAAACAATTCTTTGTTATTGAATTCGCGCGGAAGCTAGACATCAGCTGATGTGATCACAGCCAAAAGTAAACAAAAATAAGTTAGCAATACTCAATTTTTAAAACACACCCGAAATTTAACAACATAAGTACATGTTTTATTATAGCGCAATTGACATTTAAAGAGTAAACATTTTCTGGAATAGAATGGTGTTTCCTAAAAAATAGTGGTTTGCGGACGAAATCGGTTACCGTATTTTAAGCTATGATTGAAATGGATGTATACACGGTATAATTTTTTCGTTTTGTATTTAATTGACACTTCAAGAAAACCGATTTTGGTTTCTTCATCTATTTGTAAGTACTGTATTGTATAACGAGAGAGAGAGAGAGAGAGAGAGAGAGAGAGAGAGAGAGAGAGAGAGAGAGAGAGAGAGAGAGAGAGAGAGAGAGAGAGATATTATGACGCAGAAGGTTACAGACCTAGAACAGGGGAGGATGAAGGTGGGGGGAGTGATGAGATAGGCTGGGTGGACTCGCAGGGGAGACGGTAGGAGACGGGGGAAGGGGGGATTTGGTTGCCAGTGGCTAAAAATAGATTCTGAAAGACGGTAAAGGGAAAAACGAATCCCATCGAATAAACAGAATAAGGAAAGGGAATAAGATCCAGAGGAATAATAGATATAATGGAATGAAAATGACTAGATGGTGTTAGTTGTGATAAGAATAATTTAGATATTTGAAATAAGAGTGTCTGAGGAGGTATAGAAGGAATTCGTGATAAATATAGAGGAATATCAAAGGATACAGTTAGTTTGCATTAAAGGGTTTGTTATCGTTTATCGGCAGTGAATAGCCTAAACTTCGGTAACGAGTCGTCAATATTTTGTCATATTTTAAACAGTATACATTTGATTTGCAAACATTGGTTTTGTAGAGTAGACGGTAAAATAAAATCTAGAGAGAGAGAGAGAGAGAGAGAGAGAGAGAGAGAGAGAGAGAGAGAGAGAGAGAGAGAGAGAGAGAGAGAGAGAGAGAGAGAGAGAGAGAGAGAGAGAGAGAGAGAGGATTTCTGCCATCAAATCTCTCTCTCTCTCTCTCTCTCTCTCTCTCTAGATTTTATTTTACCGTCTACTCTACAAAACCAATGTTTGCAAATCAAATGTATACTGTTTAAAATATGACAAAATATTGACGACTCGTTACCGAAGTTTAGGCTATTCACTGCCGATAAACGAACCCAGTCTACTCGTGAAAACCTTGAACGCCCAGAGGGAAAAATAAGGCTTTTAAATATACTGTACTAAACAAAAATAATGCTTTAATATACCATCATTAACACTACCATTACAATTATCGTAAGGTTGGAGAAAGATAAAAATTGCCGAGAACGTAACCACATTTCTGTTTACATTTTGTCAGCTGGACTCGCACAGTTAACAGTTGATTTCATTGTTGATGTGGAATTTTACCCTTAAATAGGCTATTCATTATGAAATTATGTTAATGAAATGTAATGTTGATATTGTTTTGTAACATTTATTATAAATCACCGTATTTAGGGCTACCAATATACTTAAAAAGACAATAGATTTGATACATTTTGTAGTGCTTGACTCGCGAACTTTGAACAGCCTCGCAGATACAGAAAATTTATTTTTGAAAAATAGCGATCGTGGAAAAGGGGAATCGTGTAATTCGAACACGCTTAATTCGGGACCCTACTGTACCTTCTTTACGTGTGGCTGACGTAGAAGGTCTACTCTTAGAGGAAGACATCTGGGAACGTCTACTAACCATCGAAGTACCTCGGTGAACCATTCTCTCGCGGGCCAGAGGGGAGAAACTAATGTCAACCTTGTCCCTTCGTGAGAGGCGAACTTCTGCAGTACCTTGTTGACAATCTTGAACGGTGGGAATGCGTAGAGATCCAGATGTGACCAATCTAGGAGGAAGGCATCTATATGTATTGCTGCTGGGTCCGGGACTGGGGAGCAATAGATTGGAAGCCTCTTGGTCAGCGAGGTTGCAAAGAGATCTATGGTTGGTTGACCCCAAGTGGCCCAAAGTCTCTTGCACACATCCTTGTGGAGGGTCCATTCGGTTGGAATTACTTGCCCTTTCCGACTGAGACAATCTGCTATGACGTTCAAGTCGCCTTGGATGAACCTCGTTACTAGGGAGATGTCTTGACCTTTTGACCAGATGAGCAGGTCCCTTGCGATCTCGTACAACGTCAGTGAGTGGGTACCTCCTTGTTTGGAGATGTACGCCAAGGCCGTGGTGTTGTCCGAGTTTACTTCCACCACTTTGCCTCGAAGGAGATACTCGAAGCTTTTCAAGGCCAGATGAACTGCCAACAGCTCCTTGCAGTTGATATGCATGCTCCTTTGACTCGAGTTCCACAGACCTGAGCATTCCCGACCGTCCAGTGTCGCGCCCCAGCCCAAGTCCGATGCGTCCGAGAAGAGAACGTGGTTGGGAGTCTGAACAGCCAGGGGAAGACCCTCTCTTAGGTTGATATTGTCCTTCCACCAAGTCAGACAAGACTTTATCTTTCCGGAAATCGGGATCGAGACCGCCTCTAGCGTCTTCGTCCTTTTTCCAGTGAAAAGCCAGATGGAATTGAAGAGGACGGAGGTGTAGTCTTCCTAGTGATACAAATTGTTCCAGGGATGACAGCGTCCCTACCAGACTCATCCACAGCCTGACTGAGCAGCGTTCCTTCTTCAGTATCTTCTGGATGGATAGCAGGGCTTGATCTATTCTGGGGGCCGACGGAAAAGCCCGAAAAGCTAGACTGTGAATCTCCATCCCTAAATACAGAATAGTTTGGGATGGGACCAGCTGCGACTTTTCCAAATTGACTAGGAGTCCCAATTCCTTGGTCAGATCTAGAGTCCACTTTAGATCCTTCAGACAGCGACGACTGGAAGAGGCTCTGAGAAGCCAGTCGTCCAAATAAAGGGAGGCTCGGATGTCCGATAAGTGGAGGAATTTGGCTACATTCCTCATCAGCCTCGTAAACACGAGAGGAGCTGTGCTTAGGCCAAAGCACAGGGCCCGAAACTGGTAAACCACATCTTCGAAGACGAATCTCAGAAAAGGTTGGGAGTCTGAGTGAATGGGGATATGGAAGTAGGCGTCCCTTAGGTCTAGCGAGACCATCCAGTCTTCCTTCCTGACCGCTGCTAAGACTGACTTTGTGGTCTCCATGGAGAACTTCGTCTTTGTGACAAAGACATTCAGAGCACTGACGTCTAGCACCGGTCTCCAACCTCCTGTCTTCTTTGCAACTAGGAAGAGACGGTTGTAAAATCCCGGTGATCGAAGGTCCGAGACTTTGACCACCGCTCCCTTCTCTAGCAAAAGAGACACTTCCAGTTTCAGGGCTTGTCTCTTTTCTTCCTCTCTGTACCTGGGAGAGAGATCGATGGGGGACGTCGCTAGAGGGGGTTTGCGTACAAAAGGGATTTTGTACCCCTCTCTGAGTAACTTCACAGATTGTTGATCTGCGCCTCTCTTCTCCCAGGCTTGCCAGAAGTTCGAGTCTGGCTCCCACTGCTGTCTGAAGTTGCGGGCAGTCAGACTCTGCCCTTGGAGGACTTGGGTCCTTTCCTCTTCCCTCGTTTCCCTTCGGCACGAGCACCTCCTCTGCTGGAGGCTCTGCCACGAAAGGGCGGAATAAAGCGAGACGCTGGAGTGTCTATCCTCGGTCTAGCAGACAATGTAGGCAAAGGGGGAGCTTTGCGAGCCGAGGACGCAACTAGATCATGGGTGTCCTTCTGAACTAACGATGCGGCAATTTCCTTTACCAAGACTTCAGGAAACAGGCACTTGGAAAGGGGAGCAAAGAGAAGTTCAGATCTCTGGCATGGCGTAACTCCAGCAGACAGGAAAGAACAGAGAGACTCTCGCTTCTTCAGGACTCCGGACGTGAATGAGGCAGCAAGCTCATTCGACCCATCACGGACGGCCTTGTCCATGCAGGACATAATGAGCAAGGAAATATCCTTATCTGTCGAAGAGATTTTCCTGCTCAGGGCTCCTAAGCACCAGTCTAAAAAGTTAAAGACTTCGAAAGCCCTAAATATCCCTTTAAGAAGGTGGTCCAGGTCCGATGGTGACCAACAAACCTTCGAGCGTCTCATGGCAAGGCGGCGGGGAGAGTATACAAGACTTGAGAAGTCGCCCTGGGCAGAGGCAGGAACTCCCAAGCCGAGAACTTCTCCCGTGGCATACCAGACGCTCGATCTAGAAGAGAGTTTAGATGGGGGAAAGGCAAATGCTGTCTTCCCTAAACTCTTCTTAGACTCTAACCAGTCTCCTAACAGCCGCAAAGCTCTCTTGGATGAGCGTGAGAGAACGAGTTTCGTAAAGGCAGGTGCGGTAGCAGGCACTCCTAATACAAACTCTGACGGAGGAGAACGAGGAGCCACAGAAACAAAGTGGTCCGGAAACAACTCCTTGAATACAGCCATGACTTTTCTAAAGTCCAATGATGGTTGAGTTGCCTTAGGCTCGTCCAGTTCTGAAGGTTGACCGTCTTGTGGTTCAGCAACGTCCTCATCTGATAGTTCCTCATCCGAAAACTGATGAGGAAACGGCAACGGAGTGGGCAACGTCTGGCTCGCTGAGTCCGGTCGCACTGGTGCATGCGTGACGGAGCCGGACGCAACGTCATGGAACTGCTGCACAGTCTGTGAACTGTCAACAACCATGGGTGCGCGAGGACGCACAGCGTCCACCCGAGACTGTCTAGACCGTCTGGGTTGTGCAGTCAACACCATACCGGGTTGCGGAGGTTGACGCACCGCGTCAAAACAAGTCACCTCTGATGGTTGCTGAACGTCCTGAACGTCAACAACCACCTCCGTGCGTCGCCTAACGTCAACGTGCGGCTGGCAACCCACACTGGGTCGCATCGGAGGAGGAACCACCTCAACTGGTAGACGCGAGAAGGTAACCTCAGCGTCAACAGGACGCACAACAGACCGCTTGGAAGGTTGTTGGCCAGAAGGTTCAGCAGTAACCTTCTCCGCATTAAAGTCCTCCATCAAGGACGCAAGCTTGGACTGCATGTCTTGCAGCAAAGCCCATTTAGGGTCTACGGGAGCAGGTGCGGCAACAGACGGGGTTAGCGACTGAGGCGGTACCGCTTTGCCTCTCTTAGGCGGTGAGCAGTCATCAGATGACGGCAACGAGTCCGAACTGACCCAGTGGCTACAACCGGGACGTTGGATTTGTCCTGAAGGGACCGACTTACGTTTTAAAGGTCGTGAGACCTTGGTCCAAAGTTTCTTACGAGAAACACCTTCGGACGACGAGGTAAAAACGGGCTCTCTCGTCTTACGTAGGTAGGGGCGATCTTGGGGAGATACGCCTGATACCATGGAGGGAACGTCTGTTCGCTGATCAAGGCCTCTCGAACCCATGCGTCGTACGACATTGCTTCTCCCCTGGGCTTGGGAGCTTGCAAGAGGTCCCGGACTAGGAGGACGACAGGCACGAACAGACGAACCCTCAAGCGCAACACTGTTCACAACCCTTTCACTAGGCACTTTATCACTTCCCGCGGCACTTTGGCACTTTAGCTTCTTAACATCCGCCATGAGTTGATTGCGGTCACTTGCAAGGGACTCAACTCTCTCCCCCAAGGCATGGATAGCACGCATCATGTCAGCCATCGATGGTTCCTGAGTGCTAGGAGGGGGGTTAGGAACAACCACTACAGGGGAAGGAATAGGTTGAGGGGCATGAGGAGAGGAAAAATCTATCGACCTAGAAGAACTTCTCCTTAATCTATCTCTCTCTAGCCTGCGTGTGTACTTCTCAAATTCGATAAAATCGAATTCCGAAAGGCCCACGCATTCCTCACACCGATCTTCCAATTGACAGGTTTTACCCCGACAATTGGAACAAACAGTGTGAGGGTCGAGAGAAGCCTTTGGAAGACGCCTAGAACAGTCCCTAGCATTGCATTTTCTAAACTTGGGAACTTGTGAAAGGTCAGCCATTTTGAATTGGTCAAGGGAAAATTCCAAAAAACGATCTAAGTCATCAACAATGAATCCGATACAAAAAAAGAGTTCAAAGTTTTATTTGAAGAAAAACCCTGCACAGCGAAAGCTCAAAACCAAAATAAAGTACTGTACTTCACCAAATAAGATGGGAAAAACTCCAGGTTTCAACAGCGAGTAAAGTACGTCTTGTCGACACGTCGACAGAGAAGAAATTGAGTCTTTGTTTACATTGAGTATGGTATCTGGCCGACAGTTGGCGCTGATGAGCACACCCGCAACCTGTATAGCGATCGCTGGCGAGTTTTTTACAGTTTTTTGTCTGTCGAGCAACAGAGTTGCAGCTATATATATTCACCGGCTAAGTTAAATATTTAAAACTAGAGATATATACCAACCACTGGTACTAGAATAAAGTCTCAATAAAAAAATATGACAAATTCATTGATAATTTGTATTTTTCCTAACTATACAAACCTTAGCTATTTAATAGGGGTATTACTTTTGGCGTAGCTGAAATGACGAGCCATCAAAATTTAACGAGGGTTTACTACCCACACCACTAGTTAGCGGGGGTAGGGGAGGGTAGCTTGCTACCACCACCCCTCACACACCTGTGCTTGAACTCACTTTGCTTGGAAGTAGGACTTCAAGGGGGATAGGGCTGGCAGGCAAGTTTGGTTAAATAGCTAAGGTTTGTATAGTTAGGAAAAATACAAATTATCTATGAATTTGTCATTTTTTCCGTAACTGGAATACAAAACACGCTATTTAATAGGGGTGACTCACCCATTAGGAAGGGTGGACGTCCAAGCCAGTTCTGGCTTTTTGGCTTTGCCCGGGGGCTCATTATTTGAGTGTACAAGCACCCAAGAAATAAAGAGCCCCTGCACCTCGCTAGTACCTTGTTACGCAAGGACTGCGGCCTACGCAAGCTGTGTGTGAAGATATGAAGAAGTGTGACTCGTCCTAGGAAGTTGTTCTGAAGTTCTTTAGAAGGAAACTTGTACACTAGGCCTTTCCCAATACCACCTCGTCAGGGTATGGGAACGAAACAGTAATAACTTAATACAAGGAACACAAGGGAGCATGGTTTACCAGCAGTGGTTTAAGGTCAGCTATGCAGAGAACCCAGGATGCTGCCTTCCCCAAGAGAGGGGATGATGAAGAAAAGAATAAGGGCCAGTCAAACCTTTTCATTCATGCAGACTAAAACCGGGTAACAATGCCCTCAACCTTCTGCTACTTGTCCAATAAGGAGCTTGAGGTTTTAAACCAGCTGTTGTGCAGCCACCACAGGGCCGATAGAGAACGTATCGAGCCTCCTGTGGGTCACGTTTTGCAGGTAGTGGGCTGTGAACGTTGTTTGACGCTTCCACATCCCCGCTTGCAGAACCTGCTTCACAGAGAAATTTCTTTTGAAAGCCATAGCTATGCCCGACATCATGTGCTCTAGGGCGACATGACGGAAGAGGACCTGGATTCAAGGCCAGATCAATGACCCTACGAATCCATGCAGAGATGGTGTTCTTGGTGACCCTCCTCTTAGTCCTTCCTGTACTGATGAATAGAGCTGGCACATGAGGACGGACTGCAGTTGTTCTTTTGAGGTAGAGCCTCAAACTCCTTACTGGGCATAGTAAGAGATGGTCTGGGTCATCTGTTAGAGAGCGGAGACTAAAAATCCGGAAGGAGTCGAATCGAGGATCCACTACTCCAGGATTCTGAGTCTTAGCAACAAACTCAGGGACGAAGCTGAACGTTACCTCCCCCCATCCCCTTGAATGGGTGATGTCATACGAGAGACCATGAAGTTCGCTGACTCGCTTGGCCGAAGCCAAAGCTAGTAGGAACACCGTCTTCGAGGTTAGGTGGCGATCTGATGCCTGGCGTACTGGTTCATAGGGAGGTCTCTTCAGAGACCTGAGAACTCGAACCATGTTCCATGGGGGAGGTCTCACTTCTGACTGAGGGAAGGTAAGTTCATAACTACGTATGAGTAGAGAAAGCTCTAGCGATGAAGAAATGTCCATTCCTTTCAGCCTGAAGGCTAGACTTAAGGCTGAGCAATAGCCTTTCACTGCAGAGCCTGAAAGGCGCATTTCTTCACACAAATATACGAGGAACTCCGCTATTGTTGGAATAGTGGCATCGAGTGGAGAGATACCCCTTCCACGACACCAATCACAGAAGACTTTCCACTTTAACTGGTAGACTGCTGCAGATGACTTTCGCAGGTGTCCAGACATCCTGACAGCACCTTGCTTAAAAAATCCTCTCTCAGAGAGGAGACGCTGGATAGTCTCCAGGCGTGAAGTCGTAGCAAAGCTACAGCTTTGTGGAAGATGTTGGCATGTGGTTGCTTGAGGAGATTGTGTCGTGGAGGGAGCTCTCTTGGTAGCTCCGTTAGGAGTTGCAGAAGGTCAGGGAACCATTCCGCATGATGCCATAGCGGAGCTATGAGGGTCATTGAAAGATTGACCGATGTTATGGTCTTGTTGAGCACCCTCCTCATCAGACAGAACGGGGGAAATGCGTAAACGTTGATGTTGTCCCACCGTTGCTGGAAAGCATCTTGCCAGAGAGCCTTGGGGTCTGGGACTGGGGGCCAGTACAGCGGGAGCCTGAAGTTCAGGGCCGTTGCGAACAGATCCACAGTCGGAGAATCCCACAAAGTCAGGACTTTGTTGGCTACTAGATGATCCAAAGCCCACCCGGCACTCACTATCTGACACGCTCTGCTCAGATTGTCGGCGAGCACATTCCTTTTGCCTGGAATGAAGCGTGCCGATAGTGGTATCGAGTGGATTTCGGCCCATCTCAGTATCTCTACTGCTAGATGGGATAGTTGCTGCCAAAAAGTACCTCCTTGTTTGTTGATGTAAGCCACTACTGTGGTGTTGTCGCTCATCACCACCACAGAATGACCCGCCAAGTATTGTTGGAACTGTTGAAGGGCCAGAAAGACGGCCTTCATCTCTAGGAGATTTACATGGAGATACTTTTCTGACTCTGACCACAGGCCTGAGGTCGTGTGGTGCAGCACGTGGGCCCCCCACCCTTTCTTTAAAGTGTCCGAAAACAGCATCAAATCCGGGAGGAGGACGAGAAGATCCACTCCCTTTCGTAGGTTCTCGTCTGCCACCCACCACTGGAGGTCCGTCAGTTCCGCAGGTCCCATAGGGATCAAGACGTCCGGGGAATCGTGACCTTGATTCTACCGGGACTTGAGTCGCCACTGGAGGGATCTCATCCTGAGGCGACCGTTGGGAACTAGACGAGCCAACGATGAAAGGTGACCGAGGAGACGTAACCACGATGGGGCTGGAAGTTCCTCTCGTCTGAGAAAAGGACTTGCGACCTTTCTCAGTCTTGCTATCCTGTCGTCTGATGGGAAGGCTTTGTGGAGGTTGGTGTCTATAACCATGCCTAGATATACCAGTCTTTGAGTGGGAAGCAGTGAGGACTTCTCGAGATTTACCAAGATCCCTAGATCCTGGCAAAGTCTCAGAAGTTTGTCCCGGTGTTGAAGAAGGGATGACACCGAGTCTGCTAAGATCAGCCAGTTGTCCAGATAACGGAGGACACGGATGCCGATCCTGTGCGCCCACGAAGATATTAGGGTGAACACTCTGGTGAAAACCTGTGGTGCTGTGGAGAGACCGAAGCACAGCACCTTTAACTGATGCTCCTTGTTATCTAGGCTAAATCTTAAGTACTTCCTTGAAGACGGATGGACTGGGATCTGGAAGTACACGTCCTTCAGATCCAGTGTACACATGAAGTCTTGCGGTCTCACTGCTAGTCTGACCGTGTCTGCCGTCTCCATGCTGAATGGAGTTTGTTTGACAAACTTGTTCAGAGCTGAGAGGTCGATGACTGGTCTCCAGCCTCCAGACGCCTTCTTTACAAGAAAGAGTTGACTGAAGAAGCCTGGAGACTCGTCAAGGACCTCTTGGAGAGCACCCTTCTTCAACAGGGTCTGGACTTCTGCCCGAAGGGCCTGCACCCTTGCCGATCCCATGGCAAAGGAGCTCAATGACACTGGATTCGTCGTCAGAGGAGGTAGAGATGTTGTGAACGGGACGTGATATCCCTGACTGATTACGGAAATCGTCCAGGAATCGGCCCCGAGTTGCTGCCACCTGTCTGAGCAACTTTGTAGGCATCCCCCCACTGGTGGACATGCAGGGGGACTGCTAATCCTAGCGTCTGCGGCCTCGGCTGCTCCCTCTAGGATTCTTACCTCCCCTGGAGGACTTTTTGCCTTTCCTATCCTTGACAGGAAAAAGCTTAGACACCACTGTCTTCGCTGCTGTCGTTGGTTTTGCGGTCTTGGTTGGACGGGACTGCTAGGGTGCTGGAGGCTTATAGGGCTTGGATGTCAAAGCCATATGAAGGAGGGAGTCTTGGTGAGACTTCCTCCACCTCTCAGCGGCCTGTTCCATATCCTTAGGCTCAAACAGGATGGATCCTTTTAAGGAAGAATGTCTGAGCCTATTGATCTCGGTGCTAGGGACCTTCTGAGGGAATCTGTCAGCCACCGTATCCCGACGTTTCAGGATGGTGTTTGCCCACAAGTTCGAGACTTGGTGGGCCAGAAACTCGATCGTGCGAGTGGTAAGTTCTTTGGAGAAATCCTCAGAGCGTATCAGAATACTTAAGGTCCCTAACCAGATGTCCAGCCACGGAGTGGCTTGCATAGCACACTTCGCAACCTTCTCCTGGTTAAGGATCTCGGTTGCCAAGAACGAGACCTGCCGGTTGGAGAGTCTTTCAAGAGGGACTCCCCTGGTAAGCTCTTCCAACGAGTGGTGGAGAGGAAGAGCTAAACAAGGCTCCTCCAAGATCTCGAAGTACCTCCTCTGCTGTACGCGAGGAGGTGGAAGGAGCTTTTTGGCGGCACTGGAACGGTTGGAGGAGGACATCTCGGAGAGCTGTACAGCGATCTTGTCTCTGGTACTCTTAACCCCTTGAGACCAGGGCAGAGATGCACTGGTCTTAAGAGGGTTTCTCAGTATCAAATACACGGTCCAAGACCGTGTCCTTGCCCTCTCGAGGAGGGATCTCTGGGTCGGAAAACCCGTTGAGAGCCCTCATTAGAGTCAGAACTTGCCAAAACGCATGTTCTGACTCTTGCTGTTCTCCTCCTGACGCCGGACTTGCAGCGAAGTCTCCTGTCCCCAAAGGCTCTTCTTGGGGAGAGTCGCGGATGTTCTCCGAGTGGCTAGTTGGCTCCGTCCTTGGTCTTGTAGAAGACTTTGGTAAGGTCTTAAAGTCCTTCGATTCCTTCCTGGGAAGGATGTAGGACTTTAACATCAAAGATGGTAAGTTCCTTCCAGCCCCCACTTGAGAAGATCTCTCAGCACGAGGAGAGGTTTCCCTCATTGGTGCGATGGGGGAATATCTCACCTCACGTGATTCCCCTGATGACAGGAATTCCTCGTCTGACAGGGAAGGAGAGATCTGGGGGAGTGAAGGGACCTGCTTCGAAGGCTTGCGTGGAGTCAACTTAGCCCTAGGAGAAGTTATCGCGTCCGGAACTCCTCTTTTCCTCTTCAGAGGGGTAGAGACAGCCAAGGATCTGAGACCTAATTCAGAGATAACAGGCTTGAACGCCTGTGTAACTGCTCTGATTAGTGCACCGAACCAAGGCTGTTGGCTGATAGATGCGCAGTCGGACACCACCTTTGAAGGGCCAGGGATAGAAGGATCCCTGGGAGGAGTTCCTATAGGTGGGTTCGCCTGGAAAGATTTAGGGATCCTGGACCCTTCTGGATGTTTCCCTTCAGCCGCAATACGCGCTGTTATGCATTTGCGGGGAAGGGAATGAGGCGATGGCGACCTTGCCGTGCGTTGTTCAGCAGTCTTGCGCGTGGGAGGATATTGATGCTCGCGCGGGGGCGCGTAATGGTGCTTGCGCGATGCAAAATACCAGGAATCGCCCGCGGGAGACTGCTGGCGCGCGCACGGGCAACTGCGAGAGCATGCGCGGGAGACTGATGGCGCTCCGAGGGGCGCGTGGGCGCGCAGGATCAGGGCGTTGAATGCGCGCGCTTATCCTCATGGATGCGTGCAGTTGACTGCGCGTGTTGCCACGATGGCGAGCGCTGGCGCTGGAGAAAGCTGGCGCGTAGGCGAATGATGGCGCGTGGGAGAAGTCAAGATAGACTTCCCAACAGCGCCCGGATCAGAAGATCGTGGGCGTGCAGGAGATGTGACTGCTGGGCGTGGGCGCTGGCATGCAGGAGAGGTGACTGGTGGGCGCTGGCGCGCAGGAGAGGTGACTGCTGGGCGTGGGCGCTGGCGCGCAGGAGATCTCTGGCGCGTAGGTGAGCGCTGGCGTACAGGAGACCGCTGGCGCGTTGGAGAGCGCTGGCGCGCAGGAGGTTACTGACGCGCAGGAGGTTGATGGCACACAGAGGAGCACTGACGCGCAGCTGGGCGTGGGCGTGCTTGCTCAAGCAAAGCCTGGCACGCAGGAGAACGTGAGCGCGTATGCTCAGCATAGCGCGTGAGGGAAATATGAGCACGTTGGCGCATACGCCCTTGATGCCCTGTATTAGGGTTAGAAGACAATGCCTGACGAGCGTGTAGGTCAGGTTTCATTGGCCCGTAGGGCGCATCAACATCCAGAAACGGCGACGGCAGGTCAGCAGGTCTGTCGGGTGGAAGGTCGATGTGTCCTTTGAAAGGACGAACTTCCACCGAAGGGGATCGCAAACGATCCACAGAGACGTCCAGGACCAAAGCAGGAACAGTCTGTGATCGATGACGAGGCTCCTCTGCAGAGGACTGCAACAAAGATGTAGAACCAAAGAGGCGCCTCCTCACCGCAGGTGAAGGAAGGCCTCTCTGGCGAAGAGGAAGGCGAGCCTTGCGACGAATACGCCCTCTGGGGGCCGTGGGATCAGCAAGCTGACCTTCTGCAGTCCTCCGAAGAGGAGTCTCTGTAAGTGAACTCCCCCGAGGGGGAGAAACACTAGCTGGAGAGACTATTGGATTTAGTTTCTCCCTCGCTGGTTGAACAGGAATGGGAGAAACTAAGCTGTCAGCTACTGTAGGGTTTGAAGAGGCAGAGGTAATGGGAGATACCGCATTGGATACCTCTGACACCACAACGTCGACAATCGACAGAGGATCAACCTTTGCCGAAGGCTGCGATTGCTTGACAGCGGCACCCAATCGGATGTAGTCAAGTAAGACTTCCTTGGAGGGAAAACCCTTGAGCCCCAAGGAAGACCAAAGCTGAAAGAGATGGATTAGTGATACATCCTCCCCCGGGGAAGAGGTGGAGCTGCTTCGCTAGGGGAAGCAACGCCATCTCTCGAACCCCGAGTTCGGAAACAGAACCACGGTCTACGCTACCACTCGACGGTTTCTCGAAAGAGACCGACCGAGTGGGAGCTTCGGAGGAGGTTTGAGCAACGGAAGAAGAGGCCTTGGGTTTTTCTCCTTTCAAAGAAACCTTCGAAGGAGAAATATACCGTTTGGACTTCTTCTTACGTCGCCGCGAAAACCTCTCCCACTGGGAGGTAGACCACTTCCTGCACTCACTACACTTATCATCGCTATCACACCGTTGACCTCTACAGTAAGGGCAAAGGGTGTGAGGGTCTATCTCGACCGCCGACATGAATGTTCCACAGGGGCGGTCAGGTAATCCAGGGCAGGTGTGCATAAAAGCAGAGGCCAACTTCATACACAACTGTCAAAAAGAAAAAGCAAAAAAGCATTAATGGCTACCAATGAGCGGCGAGGATGACAGCGGACACGTCCGACTACCATCCGAGCCGAGAGCAAGGTGAGTTCAAGCACAGGTGTGTGACGGTGGGGGGGGGGGGTTTGGCAAGCTACCCTCCCCTACCCCTGCTAACTAGCAGTGTGGGTAGTAAACCCTCGTTAAATTTTAATGGCTCGTCATTTCAGCTACGCCGAAAGTAATACCCCTATCAAATAGCGTGGTTTGTATTCCAGTTACGGAACAAAAGTGGGTTTAACAAAAATCCATGACTTAACTATGACCCATTTGTGAGTCTATTAAGTTCTAGACATCCAATGAAGGAACACATCCCCATAAGAAGTAGTCCCTTTTTAATTCCCGTTTGAGTGTGGGGTCCCTGCGCACCAGTTGTGGTGGAACTAGTCATTCTATGTATCAAGTATTCCAGAAATATCTATAATCTCATTTCCCAGGTTGTTTGATATCATTGCTTCATGTATCTAAATGAAAAATTTGGAGATAATTTGCATTTTTTCTATCTATACAAACCTGAGTCTTTTACATAGGATAGAATATCAGCAAAGCTGGAGAGTATGACAAATTCGGAAATAACTTGTATTTTTCCTAACTATACAAACCTTCAGCTCTTTACAGTGGATATTATTCAAGCGAAGGCTAAAAACTAAGTATAATGACAAATTTGAAATAATTTTTTCCCAACTATATAAACCTGAAGCTCTTTACATAGGAGCATTATTTTGTTGCTAGCTGAAAACCAGCAGTTAAAGCTTTTGTGAGGTGTAACTCCCCTCCGCTACCCTGCTCACACCAGTACTAGTAAACAACCGTCACCTTGCAATTGCGGCAGGACTTCTGGGGGAAGGTGATGTCGGGATAGTATGTGTAGAACTTCAGGTTTGTATAGTTGGGAAAAATACAAATTTCAAATACTGTATGTCATTTGTTCTGGCACTACATACAAACCTTACACTCTTTACATAGGAGGCTATTCCCAAGGTGGGTGGAAGTCCCTAAAACCAATTAGCTGGAGACTGTCCCAAGGTGTCCCTCTGTGCTATGCACCAACTGTTAAAAGGGCACCCTGACATCTTGTCATCCTAAAGGATGATGGCAAGGGCAATTGGTGCTAGGGGAGAATTTAGCAATGCGACTTAACCAGGTAAGCATCAAATTGAAGCCAAGTCCCTCGCTTAACCTAGATATTGCCCGACTCCACCTCGCTTGGAGAAAGGTGACATAGCAAATATACAATATACCTATACAGTATACCTATACAGTATACCAGGTTGCAAAAAGAGCATGGTACCCACCTGTAGTCAGAGGAAGTCCGCTTGCTGAGTTCCTTGGATGCTGAGCCCCTAGAAAGGGGAGAATGAAATAGGAAGTAGCCAGTTACTCACAAATTCTACACATACTCGCATGTAACATTTGCCCTCAACTGACTGCTACTTGTCTTACAAGGGAGCCGAGGTGTTGATTGACCGCATTTTGCACAGCTACCCCAGGACTTAAGGTAAACGTGTCTGGGTTCCTGTGGGTTATGTCTTGCAGGTAGTGGGTAGTGAACGTAGTTTGTCATTTCCCCACGCCCACTTGTAACACCTGCGTCCCAGAAAAATTCTTCTCGAACGCCAGGGATGTACTGATACCTCTGACCTCTTAGGCACAGGGATGCCGAGTGGGATGAGAGTGTTCTTGTTGATTGGCTCTCTCAATCACCTGTCTGATACAGGAAGATATCAAGTTCTTTGTGATCTTCCTTTTATTTTTCTCTGTGCTTACGAAGAGCCTGCTGATCTGCAGGCGGACTGTCTCGGTTCTTTTCAAATATTTCCTTAGCACCCTTACAGGGCAGAATCATCTGTTATGGAAGGCAGACTCAATATGGAAGGCCGGAATCTAGCATCCACAAAAGCCACATTCTGAGTCTTAACTACAAACTCAGGGACAAAACTAAATATCACTTGCCCCCATCTCCTTAAATGGGCTACTAGATGATCCAAAGCCCACTCGGCACTCACTATCTGACACGCTCTGCTCAGATTGTCGGCGAGCACATTCCTTTTGCCTGGAATGAAGCGTGCCGATAGTGGTATCGAGTGGATTTCGGCCCATCTCAGTATCTCTACTGCTAGATGGGATAGTTGCTGCCAAAAAGTACCTCCTTGTTTGTTGATGTAAGCCACTACTGTGGTGTTGTCGCTCATCACCACCACAGAATGACCCGCCAAGTATTGTTGGAACTGTTGAAGGGCCAGAAAGACGGCCTTCATCTCTAGGAGATTTACATGGAGATACTTTTCTGACCACAGGCCTGAGGTCGTGTGGTGCAGCACGTGGGCCCCCCACCCTTTCTTTGAAGTGTCCGAAAACAGCATCAAATCCGGGAGGAGGACGAGAAGATCCACTCCCTTTCGTAGGTTCTCGTCTGCCACCCACCACTGGAGGTCCGTCAGTTCTGCAGGTCCCATAGGGATCAGGACGTCCGGGGAATCGTGACCTTGATTCTACCGGGACTTGAGTCGCCACTGGAGGGATCTCCTCCTGAGGCGACCGTTGGGAACTAGACGAGCCAACGATGAAAGGTGACCGAGGAGACGTAACCACGATGGGGCTGGAAGTTCCTCTCGTCTGAGAAAAGGACTTGCGACCTTTCTCAGTCTTGCTATCCTGTCGTCTGATGGGAAGGCTTTGTGGAGGTTGGTGTCTATAACCATGCCTAGATATACCAGTCTTTGAGTGGGAAGCAGTGAGGACTTCTCGAGATTTACCAAGATCCCTAGATCCTGGCAAAGTCTCAGAAGTTTGTCCCGGTGTTGAAGAAGGGATGACACCGAGTCTGCTAAGATCAGCCAGTTGTCCAGATAACGGAGGACCCGGATGCCGATCCTGTGCGCCCACGAAGATATTAGGGTGAAAACACTGGTGAAAACCTGTGGTGCTGTGGAGAGACCGAAGCACAGCACCTTTAACTGATACTCCTTGTTATCTAGGCTAAATCTTAAGTACTTCCTTGAAGACGGATGGACTGGGATCTGGAAGTACACGTCCTTCAGATCCAGTGTACACATGAAGTCTTGCGGTCTCACTGCTAGTCTGACCGTGTCTGCCGTCTCCATGCTGAATGGAGTTTGTTTGACAAACTTGTTCAGAGCTGAGAGGTCGATGACTGGTCTCCAGCCTCCAGACGCCTTCTTTACAAGAAAGAGTTGACTGAAGAAGCCTGGAGACTCGTCGAGGACCTCTTGGAGAGCACCCTTCTTCAACAGGGTCTGGACTTCTGCCCGAAGGGCCTGCACCCTTGCCGATCCCATGGCAAAGGAGCTCAATGACACTGGATTCGTCGTCAGAGGAGGTAGAGATGTTGTGAACGGGACGTGATATCCCTGACTGATTACGGAAATCGTCCAGGAATCGGCCCCGAGTTGCTGCCACCTGTCTGAGCAACTTTGTAGGCATCCCCCCACTGGTGGACATGCAGGGGGACTGCTAATCCTAGCGTCTGCGGCCTCGGCTGCTCCCTCTAGGATTCTTACCTCCCCTGGAGGACTTTTTGCCTTTCCTATCCTTGACAGGAAAGAGCTTAGACACCACTGTCTTCGCTGCTGTCGTTGGTTTTGCGGTCTTGGTTGGACGGGACTGCTAGGGTGCTGGAGGCTTATAGGGCTTGGATGTCAAAGCCATATGAAGGAGGGAGTCTTGGTGAGACTTCCTCCACCTCTCAGCGGCCTGTTCCATATCCTTAGGCTCAAACAGGATGGATCCTTTTAAGGAAGAATGTCTGAGCCTATTGATCTCGGTGCTAGGGACCTTCTGAGGGAATCTGTCAGCCACCGTATCCCGACGTTTCAGGATGGTGTTTGCCCACAAGTTCGAGACTTGGTGGGCCAGAAACTCGATCGTGCGAGTGGTAAGTTCTTTGGAGAAATCCTCAGAGCGTATCAGAATACTTAAGGTCCCTAACCAGATGTCCAGCCACGGAGTGGCTTGCATAGCACACTTCGCAACCTTCTCCTGGTTAAGGATCTCGGTTGCCAAGAACGAGACCTGCCGGTTGGAGAGTCTTTCAAGAGGGACTCCCCTGGTAAGCTCTTCCAACGAGTGGTGGAGAGGAAGAGCTAAACAAGGCTCCTCCAAGATCTCGAAGTACCTCCTCTGCTGTACGCGAGGAGGTGGAAGGAGCTTTTTGGCGGCACTGGAACGGTTGGAGGAGGACATCTCGGAGAGCTGTACAGCGATATTGTCTCTGGTACTCTTAACCCCTTGAGACCAGGGCAGAGATGCACTGGTCTTAAGAGGGTTTCTCAGTATCAAATACACGGTCCAAGACCGTGTCCTTGCCCTCTCGAGGAGGGATCTCTGGGTCGGAAAACCCGTTGAGAGCCCTCATTAGAGTCAGAACTTGCCAAAACGCATGTTCTGACTCTTGCTGTTCTCCTCCTGACGCCGGACTTGCAGCGAAGTCTCCTGTCCCCAAAGGCTCTTCTTGGGGAGAGTCGCGGATGTTCTCCGAGTGGCTAGTTGGCTCCGTCCTTGGTCTTGTAGAAGACTTTGGTAAGGTCTTAAAGTCCTTCGATTCCTTCCTGGGAAGGATGTAGGACTTTAACATCAAAGATGGTAAGTTCCTTCCAGCCCCCACTTGAGAAGATCTCTCAGCACGAGGAGAGGTTTCCCTCATTGGTGCGATGGGGGAATATCTCACCTCACGTGATTCCCCTGATGACAGGAATTCCTTGTCTGACAGGGAAGGAGAGATCTGGGGGAGTGAAGGGACCTGCTTCGAAGGCTTGCGTGGAGTCAACTTAGCCCTAGGAGAAGTTATCGCGTCCGGAACTCCTCTTTTCCTCTTCAGAGGGGTAGAGACAGCCAAGGATCTGTGACCTAATTCAGAGATAACAGGCTTGAATGCCTGTGTAACTGCTCTGATTAGTGCACCGAACCAAGGCTGTTGGCTGATAGATGCGCTGTCGGACATCACCTTTGAAGGGCCAGGGATAGAAGGATCCCTGGGAGGAGTTCCTATAGGTGGGTTTGCCTGAAAAGATTTAGGGATCCTGGACCCTTCTGGATGTTTCCCTTCAGCCGCAATACGCGCTGTTATGCATTTGCGGGGAAGGGAATGAGGCGATGGCGACCTTGCGGTGCGTTGTTCAGCAGTCTTGCGCGTGGGAGGATATTGATGCTTGCGCGTGGGAGGATATTGATGCTCGCGCGGGGGAGCGTAATGGTGCTTGCGCGATGCAGAATACCAGGAATCGCCCGCGGCAGACTGCTGGCGCGCGCGCGGGCAACTGCGAGAGCATGCGCGGGAGACTGATGGCGCTCCGAGGGGCGCGTGGGCGCGCAAGATCAGGGCGTTGAATGCGCGCGCGCGCGCTTATCCTCATGGATGCGTGCAGTTGACTGCGCGTGTCGCCACGATGGCGAGCGCTGGCGCGCTGGAGAAAACTGGCGCGTAGGCGAATGATGGCGCGTGGGAGAAGTCAAGATAGACTTCCCAACAGCGCCCGGATCAGAAGATCGTGGCCGTGCAGGAGAAGTGACTGCTGGGCGTGGGCGCTGGCATGCAGGAGAGGTGACTGGTGGGCACTGGCGCGCAGGAGAGGTGACTGCTGGGCGTGGGCGCTGGCGCGCAGGAGATCTCTGGCGCGTAGGTGAGCGCTGGCGTACAGGAGACCGGTGGCGCGTTGGAGAGCGCTGGCGTACAGGAGACCGGTGGCGCGTTGGAGAGCGCTGGCGCGCAGGAGGTTACTGACGCGCAGGAGGTTGATGGCACGCAGAGGAGCACTGACGCGCAGGTGAGGGTTGACGCGCAGGTGAGGGTTGACGCGCAGCTGGGCGTGGGCGCGCTTGCTCAAGCAAAGCCTGGCACGCAGGAGAACGTGAGCGCGTATGCTCAGCATAGCGCGTGAGGGAAATATGCGCGCGTTGGCGCATACGCCCTTAATGCCCTGTATTAGGGTTAGAAGACAATGCCTGACGAGCGTGTAGGTCAGGTTTCATTAGCCCGTAGGGCGCATCAACATCCAGAAACGGCGACGGCAGGTCAGCAGGTCTGTCGGGTGGAAGGTCGATGTGTCCTTTGAAAGGACGAACTTCCACCGAAGGGGATCGCAAACGATCCACAGAGACGTCCAGGACCAAAGCAGGAACAGTCTGTGATCGATGACGAGGCTCCTCTGCAGAGGACTGCAACAAAGATGTAGAACCAAAGAGGCGCCTCCTCACCGCAGGTGAAGGAAGGCCTCTCTGGCGAAGAGGAAGGCGAGCCTTGCGACGAATACGCCCTCTGGGGGCCGTGGGATCAGCAAGCTGACCTCCTGCAGTCCTCCGAAGAGGAGTCTCTGTAAGTGAACTCCCCCGAGGGGGAGAAACACTAGCTGGAGAGACTATTGGATTTAGTTTCTCCCTCGCTGGTTGAACAGGAATGGGAGAAACTAAGCTGTCAGCTACTGTAGGGTTTGAAGAGGCAGAGGTAATGGGAGATACCGCATTGGATACCTCTGACACCACAACGTCGACAATCGACAGAGGATCAACCTTTGCCGGAGGCTGCGATTGCTTGACAGCGGCACCCAATCGGATGTAGTCAAGTAAGACTTCCTTGGAGGGCAAACCCTTGAGCCCCAAGGAAGACCAAAGCTGAAAGAGATGGATTAGTGATACATCCTCCCCCGGGGAAGAGGTGGAGCTGCTTCGCTAGGGGAAGCAACGCCATCTCTCGAACCCCGAGTTCGGAAACAGAACCACGGTCTACGCTACCACTCGACGGTTTCTCGAAAGAGACCGACCGAGTGGGAGCTTCGGAGGAGGTTTGAGCAACGGAAGAAGAGGCCTTGGGTTTTTCTCCTTTCAAAGAAACCTTCGAAGGAGAAATATACCGTTTGGACTTCTTCTTACGTCGCCGCAAAAACCTCTCCCACTGGGAGGTAGACCACTTCCTGCACTCACTACACTTATTATCACTATCACACCGTTGACCTCTACAGTAAGGGCAAAGGGTGTGAGGGTCTATCTCGACCGCCGACATGAATGTTCCACAGGGGCGGTCAGGTAATCCAGGGCAGGTGTGCATAAAAGCAGAGGCCAACTTCATACACAACTGTCAAAAAGAAAAAGCAAAAAAGCATTAATGGCTACCAATGAGCGGCGAGGATGACAGCGGACACGTCCGACTACCATCCGAGCCGAGAGCAAGGTGAGTTCAAGCACAGGTGTGACGGGGGGGGGGGGGGGGGGGGGGGGGGTTGGCAAGCTACCCTCCCCTACCCCTGCTAACTAGCGGTGTGGGTAGTAAATCCCCGTTAAATTTTAATGGCTCGTCATTTCAGCTACGCCGAAAGTAATACCCCTATCAAATAGCGTGGTTTGTATTCCAGTTACGGAACAAAAGTGGGTTTAACAAAAATCCATGACTTAACTATGACCCATTTGTGAGTATATTAAGTTCTAGACATCCAATGAAGGAACACATCCCCATAAGAAGTAGTCCCTTTTTAATTCCCGTTTGAGTGTGGGGTCCCTGCGCACCAGTTGTGGTGGAACTAGTCATTCTATGTATCAAGTATTCCAGAAATATCTATAATCTCATTTCCCAGGTTGTTTGATATCATTGCTTCATGTATCTAAATGAAAAATTTGGAGATAATTTGCATTTTTTCTATCTATACAAACCTGAGTCTTTTACATAGGATAGAATATCAGCAAAGCTGGAGAGTATGACAAATTCGGAAATAACTTGTATTTTTCCTAACTATACAAACCTTCAGCTCTTTACAGTGGATATTATTCAAGCGAAGGCTAAAAACTAAGTATAATGACAAATTTGAAATAATTTTTTCCCAACTATATAAACCTGAAGCTCTTTACATAGGAGCATTATTTTGTTGCTAGCTGAAAACCAGCAGTTAAAGCTTTTGTGAGGTGTAACTCCCCTCCGCTACCCTGCTCACACCAGTACTAGTAAACAACCGTCACCTTGCAATTGCGGCAGGACTTCTGGGGGAAGGTGATGTCGGGATAGTATGTGTAGAACTTCAGGTTTGTATAGTTGGGAAAAATGTTATTTTCATTAGTAAAATAAATTTTTGAATATACTTACCCGGTGATCATATAGCTGTCAGCTCTGCTGCCCGACAGAAAAACCTAAGGACGAAATACGCCAGCGATCGCTATACTGGTGAGGGTGTACATCAACAGCGCCATCTGTCGAGCAGGTACTCAAGTACTCCATGTCAACACAGAACCAATTTTCTCCTCGGCCCACTGGGTCTCTATTGGGGAGGAAGGGTGGGTCCTTTAATTTATGATCATCGGGTAAGTATATTCAAAAATTTATTTTACTAATGAAAATAACATTTTTCAATATTAAACTTACCCGGTGATCATATAGCTGATTCACACCCAGGGGGGTGGGTAGAGACCAGCATATATGTTAACATTAAGAGCTAAGTATTTCGTATTTCATTTTAGCAGTTATTCAAAATAACAAACATAAAATTAATAAGTACCTGGTAAGGAAGTCGACTTGAACAATTACTCTGCCTTTTTAAGTACGTCTTCCTTACTGAGCCTCGCGATCCTCATAGGATGCTGAGCGACTCCTAGGAGCTGAAGTATGAAGGGTTGCAACCCATACTAAAGGACCTCATCAAAACCTTTAATCTAGGCGCTTCTCAAGAAAGAATTTGACCACCCGCCAAATCAACCAGGATGCGAAAGGCTTCTTAGCCTTCCGGACAACCCAAAAAACAACAATAAAAGGCATTTCAAGAGAAAGATTAAAAAGGTTATGGGATTAGGGGAATGTAGTGGTTGAGCCCTCACCCACTACTGCACTCGCTGCTACGAATGGTCCCAGGGTGTAGCAGTTCTCGTAAAGAGACTGGACATCTTTAAGGTAAAATGATGCGAACACTGACTTGCTTCTCCAATAGGTTGCATCCATTACACTCTGCAGAGATCTGTTTTGTTTGAAGGCCACTGAAGTTGCGACAGCTCTAACTTCATGTGTCCTTACCTTCAGCAAAGCATGGTCCTCCTCATTCAGATGGGAGTGAGCTTCTCGAATCAAAAGTCTGATATAATAAGAAACTGCATTCTTCGACATAGGTAAAGAAGGTTTCTTAATGGCGCACCATAAAGCTTCTGACTGTCCACGTAATGTTTTAGTACGTCTCAAATAGTACTTAAGAGCTCTTACAGGGCATAGTACTCTTTCTTGTTCATTTCCAACCAAATTAGCAAGGCTTGGAATATCGAACGATTTGGGCCAAGGACGAGAAGGAAGTTCGTTTTTGGCTAAAAAACCAAGCTGTAAGGAACATGTAGCCGTTTCAGATGTAAATCCAATGTTCCTGCTGAAGGTGTGTATCTCACTGACTCTTTTAGCTGTTGCTAAGCAGACGAGGAAAAGAGTTTTCAAAGTGAGATCTTTAAAAGAGGCTGATTGAAGTGGTTCGAACCTTGCTGACATAAGGAATCTTAGTACCACGTCTAAGTTCTAACCTGGTGTGGCCAACCGACGCTCCTTCGAGGTCTCAAAAGACTTAAGGAGGTCCTGTAGATCTTTGTTGTTGGAAAGATCTAAGCCTCTGTGACGGAAGACTGCTGCCAACATGCTTCTGTAACCCTTGATCGTGGGAGCTGAAAGGGATCTTTCCTTCCTTAGGTATAAAAGGAAGTCAGCTATCTGAGTTACAGAGGTACTGGTTGAGGATACTGATTTCGACTTGCACCAGCTTCGGAAGACTTCCCACTTCGACTGGTAGACTTTGAGAGTGGATGTCCTCCTTGCTCTAGCAATCGCTCTGGCTGCCTCCTTCGAAAAGCCTCTAGCTCTCGAGAGTCTTTCGATAGTCTGAAGGCAGTCAGACGAAGAGCGTGGAGGCTTGGGTGTACCTTCTTTACATGCGGCTGACGCAGAAGGTCCACTCTTAGAGGAAGTGTTCTGGGAACGTCTACTAGCCATTGCAGTACCTCGGTGAACCATTCTCTCGCGGGCCAGAGGGGAGCAACCAACGTCAACCTTGTCCCTTCGTGAGAGGCGAACTTCTGCAGTACTCTGTTGACAATCTTGAACGGGGGGAACGCATAAAGGTCTAGATGGGACCAATCCAGAAGAAAGGCATCTATGTGAACTGCTGCTGGGTCCGGAATCGGTGAGCAATAAATTGGGAGCCTCTTGGTCATCGAGGTTGCGAACAGATCTATGGTAGGCTGACCCCACAAGGCCCATAGTCTGTTGCATACATTCTTGTGAAGGGTCCACTCTGTTGGGATGATTTGACCCTTCCGGCTGAGGCGGTCTGCCATGACATTCATGTCGCCTTGAATGAACCTCGTTACTAGGGAAATGTTTCGATCTCTTGACCAGGTGAGGAGGTCCCTTGCGATCTCGTACAACGTCATCGAATGAGTCCCTCCTTGCTTGGAGATGTACGCCAAGGCTGTGGTGTTGTCGGAGTTCACCTCCACCACCTTGCCTAGAAGGAGGGACTTGAAGCTTCTCAAGGCCAGATGAACTGCCAGTAGCTCCTTGCAGTTGATGTGCAACGTTCTTTGATCCGTATTCCACGTGCCCGAGCATTCCCGACCGTCCAATGTCGCACCCCAGCCCGTGTCCGATGCGTCCGAGAAGAGAAGGTGGTCGGGGGTCTGAACAGCCAGTGGCAGACCCTCCCTGAGGAGAATGTTGTTCTTCCACCAAGTCAGTGAAGACTTCATCTTCTCGGAAATAGGAACCGAGACCGCTTCTAGCGTCTTGTCCTTTCTCCAGTGAACAGCTAGGTGAAATTGAAGGGGTCGGAGGTGGAGTCTCCCTAACACGATGAACTGGTCCAGTGATGAAAGCGTCCCTATCAGACTCATCCACTGTCTGACTGAACATCGGTCCTTCTTCAGCATGTTCTGGATGCATTCTTGGGCTTGACTGATTCAGGGGGCCGACGGAAAAGCCCGAAAAGCTTGACTCTGAATCTCCATTCCTAGGTATACTATAGTTTGGGATGGGACGAGTTGGGACTTTTCCATATTGACCAGGAGACCCAATTCCTCGGTCAGATCCAGAGTCCACTTTAGATTCTCCAGACAGCGACGACTTGACGCAGCTCTTAAAAGCCAGTCGTCCAAATAGAGGGAGGCTCTGATGTCTGCTAAATGCAGGAATTTGGCAATATTCCTCATCAGTTTGGTAAAAACTAGAGGTGCCGTGCTTAGGCCAAAGCACAGGGCTTGGAACTGGTATACAACCTTCCCGAAAACGAACCTTAGAAAAGGTTGGGAATCTGGGTGGATGGGGACGTGAAAGTAAGCGTCCTTTAGGTCTAACGAGACCATCCAGTCTTCCTTCCTGACCGATGCTAGAACCGACTTCGTCGTCTCCATGGTGAACGTCTGCTTTGTGACAAAGACATTCAGAGCACTGACGTCTAGCACCGGTCTCCACCCTCCTGTCTTCTTCGCCACTAAGAAGAGACGGTTGTAGAAGCCCGGGGATTGATGGTCCCGGACTATGACTACCGCTCCCTTTTGAAGTAAGAGACACACCTCTTGCTGTAAAGCTAGCCTCTTGTCCTCCTCTCTGTACCTGGGAGAGAGGTCGATGGGAGTTGTTGCTAGAGGGGGCTTGCGCAAGAATGGAATCCTGTACCCCTCTCTGAGTAACTTCACAGACTGTGCGTCTGCGCCCCTGTTCTCCCAGGCCTGCCAGTAGTTCTTGAGCCTGGCTCCCACTGCTGTCTGAAGAAGGTGGCAGTCAGACTCTGCCTCTAGAGGACTTGGAACCCTTCTTCTTGCTCCCACGTTGACTTTCGGCACGAGCACCTCCTCTGCTGGAGGCTCTGCCACGAAAGGGCGGAATGAACCTTGACGCTGGAGTGTCCATCCTGGGTCTAGGCACGGATGGCAAAGGGGTGGCTTTGCGTGCGGATGACGCCACCAGGTCATGAGTGTCTTTCTGGATCAAGGAGGCGGCAATCTCCTTGATCAACTCTTCAGGGAAGAGACACTTCGAGAACGGAGCAAACATAAGTTCCGACTTTTGACATGGGGTGACTCCAGCAGACAAGAAGGAGCAAAGGTGATCCCGCTTCTTGAGGACCCCGGACACGAAAGAAGCCGCAAGCTCACTAGAACCATCCCGTATGGCTTTGTCCATGCAGGACATAATGAGCATGGAAGTTTCCTTATTAGAAGGGGAGGTCTTCCTGCTCAACGCTCCCAAACACCAGTCCAAGAAGTTAAAGACTTCGAATGCACGGAAAACTCCTTTCATAAGATGGTCCATATCCGAAGGAGTCCAGCAAATCTTGGAGCGTCTCATAGCCAGCCTGCGGGGAGAGTCTACCAGACTTGAGAAGTCGCCCTGGGCAGAGGCAGGAACTCCCAAGCCGAGAACTTCTCCCGTGGCATACCAGACGCTAGATCTGGAAGCAAGCTTGGCCGGGGGAAACATGAAGGTTGTCTTCCCAAGTTGCTTTTTGGACTGCAACCACTCTCCCAGTACCCTTAAAGCTCTCTTGGACGAGCGCGCGAGTACGAGCTTCGTAAAGGCAGGTGCTGCTGACTGCATGCCTAAAGCGAACTCAGAGGGAGGCGAGCGTGGTGCTGCAGACACAAACTGATCCGGATATAAATCCTTGAACAGCGCAAGCACTTTCCTAAAGTCTAAGGAGGGAGGCGTGGTCTTGGGTTCGTCGATGTCCGAGTGTTGGTCGTCAAGATGTGCAGCTTCGTCATCATCAGAGAGTCCATCGTCTGAATGTTGAGGAGGAAGCGGCAAAGGAGTAGGTAAAAGCTGGACGGCTGAGTCCGGCAGCACGGGTGCATGCGTGACTGCACTGGACCCAACGTCATGCAACTGTTGGTCAGTCTGAGAACTGGCAACAACCATAGCTGAGTGGGGACGCAAAGCGTCTACTCCTGACTGTGGTCGGATAGCGGAGACCACCGTGGGTTGCGGAGGCTGACGCACCGCGTCAAAACACGGCAACTTAACTCCACCCTCCTGTTGTTGTGGTAGCACACGAACGTCAACGGAGGGTTCCGTGCGTCGGTGAATGTCAACATGCGTCTGGCAGGGTCGACTGCGCATGGGTGGAGGAGCTCTCACAGCTGGAGTGAGGGAGCAGGCAGCCTCAGCGTCTGCTGGGCGCACAACCGTGGTAGGTTGTAGGCTAACGGGTGCAGCGTCAACCTTCTCCGCACGATACTCCTGCATAAAGGAAGCTAACTGAGTCTGCATAGACTGTAGCAAAGACCACTTAGGGTCTACAGCAGCTGGTGCGGCAACAGACGGAGTTACTGCCTGTTGCGGTACCACTTTGCCTCTCTTAGGAGGTGTGCAGTCGTCGGAGGACTGCAGCGAGTCCGAACTGACCCAGTGGCTACACCTGGGCCGTTGGACTTGCTCGGAAGGGACCTTGCGTTTAAGAGGCCGTGAGACCTTGGTCCATCGTTTCTGGCGTGAAACCTCTTCCGCAGACGAGGAATGAACGGGCTCACTCGTCTTCTTGTGGGTGGGACGATCTAGGCAAGATACGTCCGAAACCACGGAGGGAACGTCTGTCCGCTGATTAAAGCCTGTCGAACCCTTTGGTCGTACGACATTGCTTCTCCCCTGGGCTTGGGAGCTTGCAAGAGGTCCCGGACTGGGAGGACGACAGGCACGAACAGACGCACCCTCATGCGAAACACTGACACTTTTCACTGCACAAACACTCACTTCACTTCCCACTGCACTCTTACCTTTCAACTCCCTGACGTCAGCCATGAGTTGATTGCGGTCATTCGCCAATGACTCGACTCTCTCACCCAGAGCCTGGATGGCACGCATCATATCTGCCATCGAAGGTTGATGAGAGCTAGCAGGGGGGTCAGGTGTAACCACTACAGGGGAAGGAATAGGTTGTGGGGCATGGGGAGAGGAAAAATCTACTGAGCGAGACGAACTCCCCCTGATTCTATCCTTCTCTAGTCTACGTGCATATTTCAGGAATTCTTGAAAATCGAATTCCGAAAGCCCAACGCATTCCTCACATCGATCTTCCAATTGACAGGCTTTACCCCTACAATTGGAACAAATGGTGTGCGGATCGATAGAGGCCTTCGGAAGACGCCTTGAACAGTCCCTAGCGCTACACTTCCTGTACTTGGGGACTTGAGAAGGGTCAGACATCTTGAATTAGTCAAAGGGGGGAATTCAAAATCTATCCAAGTCGTCAACAAATAATCCAAAATTCAATAAAAGAATGCAAGGAAGTATTGAAGATAACTTCTGCACAGCGATAGCTAATAACCAGAAATGAATACTTCACCAAATAACGTGAAAATCAATCCAGAAAACAACAGCGTATTTAGTAGGTCTTGCCGGTGGCACGACAGAGAGAAAATTGGTTCTGTGTTGACATGGAGTACTTGAGTACCTGCTCGACAGATGGCGCTGTTGATGTACACCCCCACCTGTATAGCGATCGCTGGCGTATTTCGTCCTTAGGTTTTTCTGTCGGGCAGCAGAGCTGACAGCTATATGATCACCGGGTAAGTTTAATATTGAAAAATACAAATTTCAAATACTGTATGTCATTTGTTCTGGCACTACATACAAACCTTACACTCTTTACATAGGAGGCTATTCCCAAGGTGGGTGGAAGTCCCTAAAACCAATTAGCTGGAGACTGTCCCAAGGTGTCCCTCTGTGCTATGCACCAACTGTTAAAAGGGCACCCTGACATCTTGTCATCCTAAAGGATGATGGCAAGGGCAATTGGTGCTAGGGGAGAATTTAGCAATGCGACTTAACCAGGTAAGCATCAAATTGAAGCCAAGTCCCTCGCTTAACCTAGATATTGCCCGACTCCACCTCGCTTGGAGAAAGGTGACATAGCAAATATACAATATACCTATACAGTATACCTATACAGTATACCAGGTTGCAAAAAGAGCATGGTACCCACCTGTAGTCAGAGGAAGTCCGCTTGCTGAGTTCCTTGGATGCTGAGCCCCTAGAAAGGGGAGAATGAAATAGGAAGTAGCCAGTTACTCACAAATTCTACACTTACTCGCATGTAACATTTGTCCTCAACTGACTTCTACTTGTCTTACAAGGGAGCCGAGGTGTTGATTGACCGCATTTTGCACAGCTACCCCAGGACTTAAGGTAAACGTGTCTGGGTTCCTGTGGGTTATGTCTTGCAGGTAGTGGGTAGTGAACGTAGTTTGTCATTTCCACACGCCCACTTGTAACACCTGCGTCCCAGAAAAATTCTTCTCGAACGCCAGGGATGTACTGATACCTCTGACCTCTTAGGCACAGGGATGCCAAGTGGGATGAGAGTGTTCTTGTTGATTGGCTCTCTCAATCACCTGTCTGATACAGGAAGATATCAAGTTCTTTGTGATCTTCCTTTTATTTTTCTCTGTGCTTACGAAGAGCCTGCTGATCTGCGGGCGGACTGTCTCGGTTCTTTTCAAATATTTCCTTAGCACCCTTACAGGGCAGAATCATCTGTTATGGAAGGCAGACTCAATCTGGAAGGCCGGAATCTAGCATCCACAAAAGCCACATTCTGAGTCTTAACTACAAACTCAGGGACAAAACTAAATATCACTTGCCCCCATCTCCTTAAATGGGCGATGTTATAGAACAGACCACGAGGGTCACAGACCCTTTTCGCAGAGGCTAGCGCTAAAAGGAAGGCCGTCTTCAGGGTCAAGTCTCGATATGAGGCTTGATAAAGAGGTTCGTAAGAGGCTCTTCTAGCAAATGTAGAACCTTGACTACTTTCCAAGGATGTCTGACTTCTGACTGAGGGAGCGTGCACTCAAAATTTCTTATGAGGAGAAAAACCTCCGTCAGGCCAGAAAACGGATTTTGAGCAAAGCTAAAAATCTATTTTTGGGTGATATGGCCATGTCGTCCTCATGGAAGGTTCCTTTAGTCAGATTTCTAAGGGATATTTGGCTACAGTGATATCCCCAGAGAATTAACCATAGGTCTCTAGAATTCTAACTCCTGGCGAGAGTATCCTTAATATAACTTTTAAGGATATCGCATAAAATCAGGGGACGTATTTATTGATAAGACACATGGCAATCTTCACCCCGAATAGATTTTACTCTTTGAGGGGGAAGAGTGGCGAAATGAAGGGGAGCCGTTATCAAGGTTACCCAGTGGATCCCCTCCCAGTACTACTACGGCATATTATTCATTGTTGCATTTAAGCAGGTATAGCTGCAGATAGAGTACTGTAGTTTCGGGAGGGGTCTTTCATTACTTAGTTTTTTACTCCTTTTGAAAGAAGGGAGGGTCCATCAGGAAGACATGGCCATATCACCCAAAAATCACAAATTTTAAGTAATTTGTATTTTTCCTAACATACTTACCGAGAAACACTTTGCTTAGGAGTCACTGGTGGCTCCTCTCTAACGACCAGAATTTTGCGTAGTTTACCCTACTATATCCAACGTGACCCGTTAGCGGAAGAGAACGTGACCTGGGGCAATGCCCGAGGTCAGCCATGTGGCGACGATCTCTACCTAGTCAGTAGGTTTTATGTAAGGAACAATACTCTAGGACTGTAAGGCACTGCGGGGACGGTTGGGGGGGCCATACCTGGAAAGTGTTTCTCGGTAAGTATGTTAGGAAAAATACAAATTACTTAAAATTTGTGATTTGTTCCGACACAGACACTTACCTCGAAACACTTTGCTTAGGAGACTTACACCTTAGGAGGAGGGAGTGCCCGTAGCCCAAGACCCCCATGGACAGTAGGATAAACTACACAAAAAACTCATTAAGTGTGGTAACACTTACCCTTCTGCGATTTTCTTCCTTGTTCTTGTTCCATAATGGCGATTCTTGAGGCTTGTCTAATGAGCGACAGCTCTGAGGACAACTGATAGTACGAGAAAAAGGGGGAAAAGGTGACAACGAAAAATAAGCCTCCCCGTGTCTAGAACATTTGTGGTTCCCTATCGAGGCCGGGACTTAATTCGTCAATCCGAATGGAAGGCTGAGATGACCGGCCCGACCGAAAGCCCATCCTGGGGAGTTCCTCGTACCGTCCTTGAGATAATGATCAGTGAAATGTCGACCGGTTAGACCAAGTCCCTGCTCGAAGATCCTGAGCCACCGACATGTTCTTTACAGATGAAAGGACGGTGCCTAGAACTCTAACATCATGAGCCCTTGGTTCTCTTGCACTGAAAACCCCTCATTTTAGGGAGCTTGCCTAATTCCTTGTCTGACCCAAAAGGAAACTGTATTCTAAAGGAAACTGTATTCTAGATGTTCTTTTTCGTTTGACCCCAGGAAACGACGAGGTTCTTGATAGACGGACGGGGCTTCGCCGTTCCTTTAAGACACTTCCTAATCACCCTGACGAGGCACAATTTCAAACCTTCCTGGTTTACCTCATTTGGGATTGCTGGGATCGTAAAGCTCCCACACCTCGGAACCCAAACTGACGGATCCTGTGTCTTGGCGACGAAGGAGGAGACTAACTTAAGGGGTCTCTTCTTCCAACCTCTAGAAAACTCCTCCTCATACGAAAACCCTTGTAGCTTGCTCACCCACTTAGCTGAGGCTAACGCTAACAAGAAGAGCACTTTGAATGTGAGATTCCTGCCTACAATGTCTCTTAAGGGTTCGAAAGGTGGATTTAGGAGCATATCCAGAACCCTTGCCAGGTCCCAATTCGGGATTCTCGGGGCAGAAGGGGTCTGATTGCTCGAAAGTCTTGATGAGCATGGACACCTGTCTTGAAGAACCGAGAACTATGCCTCTCAGGAGAAAAACTTTACCAAGGGCAGTTCGCACTCTCTTAACCGCTAGGATTGTCACGGCCACTTTATCCCTGAGATGGACCAGGAAATCCTCCATAATGGGCATGGATACTTTTAATGGTTCTATCTTCTTGTCCTTGTCCACTTGACGTACATCGTCCACTTGGATTGGTAGATGGCCGTAGAGGATTTCCTCAGGTAAAGGGACATCCTCCTATCTGTCTTGCTTGAGTACCTTTGTCTTTTCAGGAGGAACTGGATAACCTCCAGGCGAGAAGACGAAGGGCTTGTGGGTTTCGTGAAACCCTTGAAAATGTGGTCGTCTCCATAGATCTGGTATGTTGGGAAGAGTCCAGGGAGGGAGAGAGGCGAGACTCATTAGGTCTGCGAACCACTCTCTCTCCGACCAACAAAGGGGCTACCAAAGTCATTGTAAGGTTGGTTGCTGCCCCCATGTTGAGGACTCGACTTCTTAGGGAGAAGGGGGAGAAAGGCGTACACGTCTAGATCGTCCCATCTGAGTTGAGACACGTCCTCCAATGCCGCCTTCGGGTCTGGGACAGGTGAACAGAATACGGAGAGTTGTTCGTCCTCCTTGTTGCAAACCGATCCATTACCGGGTACCCCCACATCTGAATGATGTCGCTTGCCACTCGCGGATGCAGGGAGCACTCCGATGCAACTATTTGTCCTGTTCTGCTGAGGCCGCCTGCTAGGACGTTATTCTTCCCCAGAATGAAGTTTGCTGTAGGGTTGATTTTCTCTTTTCCTTCCCAATCCAGGATCTGAAGGGCCAGTCTACACAACTATTTTGATCTCAGCCCTCCCCCTGAAAGGGCAGACTCGAACTGGGAGAAGAAGGTGACTGCTGATGTCGCCCTTCCGTCTGAGAAGCCCTGGCAAAGGATGTCCAGGGTTTCCCCTGTCTTGTAAGTCCCGTTTGGTCCACTTTCCCTCGAGTGGTAATTACTTTGTGGCCTCAGGAAGGGAAAGTGAGGACTCCTTCTGGGCGGTGTAGGCTAGAACTTGTTCAAGCCGGAGGTCCCCGTCTCCAACTCCTGTAGGACGGGTTCCACCAGGCTATGTAGCCTTTAATCAAGTCGAATACCCTCCTATACGCGGAGTCCTCCATCGCCGACGTCGTCTCACCAACCACTTCTTCCGTCCTGCGCTGGGGAGAGTCATGGTCCCGGGCCCTTCGTATCTTCTTAACGTATGCAACCAAGGTTGCCTTGTCCGACATCAGGGCCACTGAATTCCCTTCCAAGTCTTCCGTGAAATAATTGCAGGTTCCCTGGACTGCCCTCATCTCTAGGACATCGCTTTGCAGGGACTTCTCCCTTTCTGTCCAAGTCCCATTCGCTGTCTTTTCCCCGGAGGTGCGTTCCCCCTCCTTCTTTCTACCCGTCCGTAAACTGGCGGATTCTGGAGGTTGGGAGGACAGGGGCATTCCTTTTAGAGTGCGTGACCGATCCTGCCACCATTCTACGGCTTGTCTGGTTCCTTGCCGGACTGGCACCACTTGTCTGGGGAACTTCTCTGGTTCTAACTCTCCTTTAAGTTCCATTGAACCCTCCTTGAGATCTGTCTCCCATGCGGGACTAGCCTCTCTAAGGACACCAGATGTCCTACCAACCTCTGCCCCTCCTTCATTCTTCTGGGATGTCCTCGAAGGAAGGGAAGGAGAACTTTGTCCAGGTTGTTCAGACTGCCTATGGATGGAAAAGGTCTTGACCTGTGACAAATCCAGGGTTATTCCCAATGTAAGTCATTCTGTTGGTTTGGGTCAACTGAGATTTAGCCGGTCTTCCGGGGCACCTTGTCCTACCCCTACTAGGACTCCTTCTCACTAGTCCCAAGTGGAAGGCCTACTAAGGCCTAATACTTGCCCTGTGCTCTTGGGCCCTGTAGCAGTTTGGCTGAACTGTGACCTTTGGAGGTGTCCTTATTCGGGTGAACACCTTATCAATGGCTATGCCCAACTTTACGTCCCTCTCCTCGGAAGGAGCCAAAGATGAATTCTTCTAGACAGGTTCCTCCATAACCCTGTTAAGGCGAGTTCGCCAGTCAATTACTTCTTGAGGTATTGGTTGCTCAATTTGTGTCCCCTTATAAAGGAGATCACCCTCCAAGATTCGTGATGGGGTGTAGATTCAACACGGGCACCTCCGCTCCGACGGGACCTGCGGTTAAGACCTTCCGGAGAGATGGGCACCTTTGTCACTTAACGAGCCTTTGATAAAGGCACAGGCTCCTCCGTGGAGGGGTGCCACGGAGGGATCAGAGCACGTGTAGAGTCAGCACGGGCCCTCCCCGCTCTGAAAGAGTCTCGCGGTTAAGCCCTTCCAGGTGAGAAGGGTGCCTCCGTCATTTTGAGCCTTCGAGGTGGTGACGGGCCCCTCCGTGAAGGTGTCAGAAGACTCCTTCCTCGGCCTGACTCATCGAGGCGGCCCCGGGAGAGCCTCCAACCGAGCTCGTGATTGTAGACAGGACTTTGATCTGACACTGGACGGGCATTGCCATGTCATCCAGAACCTCCGTCCTCTAGGCGGAGTCCTCCGTTATGACGGGCATGGTCATGGTGGAGAGGGCCTCCGTCCTGTAGGCGAGGCCCCCGTTATGACGGGCATCTCCATGGTGATGAGGGCCTCCGTCCTAAAGGGGGAGTCCTCCACTAGGATGGGTCTTGCCGTGCGACAAGGACCTCCACCCTGTAAGCAGATTACCCTGTTGGCATGCCCTCATTGCCGTAGAGCAGGTACTCCGTCCGGGGTTGAAGAGCTATGGCGACGGGCGCCTCCGCCCTAGGTTGTGGACTGAGGATGGGCACTGCCGCAGAGGCGAGAGTTGGGTATAGCCGTCTATTTAGCGGTCTTACACCTATTCGACGGGGACCTTGACGGGACCCTCGGCTCATTCTACACCTTTAGGCCGAGGTTTCTTACCTCCTCGAGGTCCTGGACGACGGGACGGGATCTTCCGTGAAATAGTTCGACGGAGGCCCCCCGTCCCCGACTATCATCTTGATGGGGAGACCTGTCGAGGCTGCCCATCCTAGGAGACGGCTCCCTCCACTGAGCGGATGGAGTGGCTCTAGGACGGGACTAGGTCTACAAGACGAGGTCCTCCGCTCCTCGGCTGTCTCCCTGTCGAGGCTCTTGGAGGCCCTTCTAGGAGGACTGTCTCCTGCTCTCTTAGGTATCAAGCCTGAGGTCCTAGTTAGGTCCCTCAGCTTGTTGTCTGGGAACGAGACCCATTATCCTCGAGGCCCTGGACGACAGGACGGGTTCCTCCGTGAAATAGATCGACGGGGGTGCCCGGCCCCGTCTACCATCTCGATGGGGAGACACGTCTAGGCTGCCCATCCTAGTAGTCGGCTCCCTCCACTGCGCGGATGGAGTGGTTCAAGGAAGGGACTTAGGCCTACAAGACGAGGTCCTCCGCCCATCAGCTGACTCTCTGGCGGGGCTCTTGGCTTGTATGGAGGGGAACGGGGACTTCCCGTCCCGAGATCTTGTGGGAGACCGCAAGGGGAGTTCCTCCACACAGACTGATCTCTCTTCCTCCTGTGTCGTCTCCGACGTTCCTCGCTTGAAGGGCCCGAAGGATCGAGCCCCGATGCGGATCCAGGGTGAAGGACTAGCATAGGACCTCCTCCATGTCCAGTGGGGACCTCAACGGCGTCCTCGGTACATCCCACGCCAGCGGATCCCTCCGCAGCTGAAGCGCCTGAGGCCTCTACCCATGAATCTGGTGATAAGAAAAAAAACGAACATTATTAGGCCACATGGGGTCCTCCGCCGAGACGCCGTCCCTACGAGAGGGACGTGTCCCTCGGACCCCCACATACTCACCTGTAGGCGCCTGATCTGCCCTGAACAAAGAAGGTTCCCCCTACAACATCTCTCCCTTGGGAAGGAGGCACCAACTTCTTACACTTCAAGGACTTACCTCGTCCCCTACTCTGGGTAGGGGAGAAGAATGCACTCAACCTGCCCCCTCTCCTGCCGACGTCGCAGGGGAAGACATGCTAGTTTCCCTCGGAGACCTCTTCGAATCCGTCTTCATCGCGCCGCATTTCCCCCATCGGACCTCGCGCCAACCGGCACATCCGGGACACGGGTCTGACGGCGAACTGGCTTTGACAAGAAAGCCCAACACGAATACCCGGCTCTAGGCCCAGGACAACGGCGATCGTACTCCAAAGCACACACAGAGATCGCTAGACCCAAGCATAAAGCAAGGCAAAGCACTGAAACGCCAATAAAAGCACAAAGGAACGATCCTAAAAGAACACAGATAAGGCACTAATCACTCGTGAAGGAATCGAGACCATGTAGTAACTACATAGTAACGCGCACAAAGGGGGTCGCACAGAGAATGAGGAGTGGTGTGTGTGAACACAACGCGACCAGAAAACATACTGACTAGGTAGAGATCGTCGCCACATGGCTGACCTCGGGCATTGCCCCAGGTCACGTTCTCTTCCGCTAACGGGTCACGTTGGATATAGTAGGGTAAACTACGCAAAATTCTGGTCGTTAGAGAGGAGCCACCAGTGACTCCTAAGCAAAGTGTTTCGAGGTAAGTGTCTGTGTCGGAACAAATAGATTTTTCGCTTTGCTCAAAATGTTATTTTCATAATAAAATAAATTTTTGAACATACTTACCTAGTAGTTATGTATATAGCTTACGTCTCTGACGTCTGGCAGAAAATTCAAAACTCGCACCAATCGCAGATTGGATAGCCAGGTGTACTACCAGTGCACCCTAGCGAGTTACCTCGGAACCATCCCCTGTTCTCTCATATCTTCTATGCCTCTAGTCTCTAGAGGGGAGGAGGGTGGGAATTTAATTATATATAACTACCAGGTAAGTATGTTAAAAAATGACAAATTCGAAGATAATTTGTATTTTTCCTAGCCATACAAACCTTAGCTATTTACAAAGGGTATTACTTTTAGCGCAGCTGAAATGACGAGCCAATAGTTTTTAACGAGGGTTAATTACCCCCGCGCTAGTTAGCGGCGGGTGGGGAAGGGTAGCTTGCTACCCCTCCCCCCTCCACACACCGGTGACTTGCTTCACTTCACTTAGAGGTAGGACTTGACTTGGGGGTCAGGGATGGCGGCCACATATGTGTAAATAGCTAAGGTTTGTATGGTTAGGAAAAATACAAATTATCTTCGAATTTGTCATTTGTTCCGTAACCGAAATACAAACCACGCTATTTACAAAGGGTGACTTACCCCTTAGGAAGGGTGGAAAGTCCCCAGCCTTACTGACTTTGGCTTGCCCGGGGGCTCGATCCCTCAGTGAGCAGCACTAGAGAGAGGGAGCCCCTGTACCTCACAGGTTCCTAGCATCGCTAGGAACGAGTGGCCTACATAAGTAGTGTGAGGAGGAGAGTGTGACTCGTCCTATGAAGTTGACCTTGAGACCTTCAGATAGGAATTCTAGGATAGGACGTTCCCCATACCACCTCGTCAGGGTATGGGAGACGCAACAGTATTAAGCTTAATACTAGGAGCACAGAGAAGCATGGGTTACCTGCAGAGGTCGAGGTCAGCTATGCGAGGACCAGGATGCTGCTTCCCCAAGAGAGGGGAGAATGAAGAAAGAAGTAAGGGTCAGACATACTCTTTCATTCACACAGACTAAGACCGGGTAACAACGCCCTCAACCTACTGCTACTTGTCCAAAAAGGAGCCTGAGGTTAGACCAGCTGTTGTGCAGCCACCACAGGGCCGATAGAGAACGTATCGAGGCTCCTGTGGGTCACGTCTTGCAGGTAGTGGGCTGTGAAGGTCGTTTGACGCTTCCAGACCCCAGCTTGAAGTACCTGCGTCACAGAGAAGTTTCTCTTGAAGGCCAGGGATGTAGCAATACCCCTGACATCGTGGGCCCGAGGGCGACATGACGGAGGAGGGTCAGGATTCAGGGCATGGTGGATAACCCTTCGAATCCAAGCAGAGATGGTGTTCCTGGTGACCCTCCTCTTTGTCTTGCCTGTGCTCACAAACAAAGCTCGCACATGAGAACGGACTGCAGCCGTTCTCTTCAAGTAGTACCTCAGACACCTCACTGGGCATAGTAGCAGCTGGTCTGGGTCGTTTGTTACAGAACGGAGACTCGCGATCCTGAAAGAGTCGAACCGAGGATCCGGCACTCCAGGATTCCGAGTCTTGGCCACAAACACAGGGACGAACCTGAACGTTACCTCCCCCCATCCCCTTGAATGGGCGATGTCGTACGAGAGACCATGAAGTTCACTAACTCGCTTGGCCGAGGCCGAGGCGAGTAGGAAAGCCGTCTTCCAAGACAGGTGGCGATCGGAGGCCTGGCGTAATGGCTCAAAGGGAGGTCTCTTGAGAGACCTGAGGACTCGAACCACGTTCCAAGGAGGGGGTCTCACTTCCGACTGGGGGCAGGTAAGCTCATAGCTACGTATGAGTAAAGAGAGTTCTAGCGATGAAGAAATATCCACGCCCTTCAATCTGAAGGCCAAGCTTAAGGCTGAGCGATAGCCTTTCACTGCCGAGACAGAAAGGCGCATTTCTTCTCGCAGATACACAAGGAAGTCCGCTATTGCTGGAATAGTGGCATCGAGTGGAGAGATACCCCTTCCACGACACCAACCACAAAAGACTCTCCACTTCGTTTGGTAGACTCCCTCAGAGGACCTTCGCAGGTGTCGAGACATTCTCACCGCAACCTGTTGCGAAAAGCCTCTCTCCGCGAGGAGACGCTGGATAGTCTCCAGGCGTGAAGCCGAAGCGAGGCTACGGCCCTGTGAGGGACACCGGAGTGGGGTTGTCTGAGAAGCTCGTGTCGTGGAGGAAGCTCCCTTGGGAGTTACGTCAGGAGTTGCAGAAGGTCCGGAAACCATTCCGCGTGATGCCATAGCGGAGCTACTAGAGTCATGGAACAGTTGACCGATAGTCTGGTCCTGTTGAGCACCCTTCTCATCAGACAGAATGGTGGGAAGGCGTACACGTCGATGTTGTCCCACCGTTGCTGGAAAGCATCTTGCCAGAGTGCCTTGGGGTCCGGGACTGGTGAGCAGTACAGGGGCAGCTAGAAGTTCAAAGCTGTCGCGAACAAGTCCACTGTCGGGGAACCCCACAAAGTCAGGACTTTGTTGGCTATCTGAGGATCCAAAGACCACTCGGTACTCACTATCTGCGAAGCCCTGCTCAGACTGTCGGCGAGCACATTCCTCTTGCCAGGAATGAAGCGAGCTCATAGTGTTATCGAGTGGGTTTCGGTCCACCTCAGAGTCTCTACTGCAAGATGGGATAGCTGCTGCGAAAAAGTGCCTCCCTGCTTGTTGATATAAGCCACTACCGTGGTGTTGTCGCTCATCACCACCACGGAGTGACCCGCCAGGAACCGTTGGAACTGTTGAAGGGCCAGAAAGACGGCCTTCAATTCTAGCAGGTTGATGTGTAGGCACTTTTCTTATTCTGACCAAAGGCCTGAGGCCCTCTGGTTCAGAACGTGCGCCCCCCACCCTTCTTTTGACGCGTCCGAAAACAGAGTCAATTCCGGGGGGAGGACGAGAAGACTCACTCCCTTCTGCAGGTTCTCGTCGGCCAGCCACCACCGCAAGTCCGTCTGTTCCAGAGACCCCATTGGGATCAGAATGTCCGGGGAATCGGATCCTTGATTCCACCGGGACTTGAGCCGCCATTGAAGGGATCTCATCCTGAGGCGGCTGTTTGGAACCAGACGGGCCAGGAAGGATAGGTGGCCTAAGAGACGCAACCACGATTGGGCGGGGAGTTCTTTTCGCCTGAGGAAAGGTTCCGCCACCCTCCTCAGCCTTGCTATCCGGTCGTCTGATGGAAAGGCTTTGTGGAGATTGGTGTCTATTAGCATGCCTAGATAAACCGGTCGTTGGGACGGCTGCAGAGAGGACTTCTCGAGGTTTACCACGATCCCCAGATCCTGGCAAAGATCTAGAAGCCTGTCTCGGTGCCGAAGAAGGGTCGACTCAGAGTCTGCTAGGATCAGCCAATCGTCTAGGTAACGAAGGAGACGAATGCCGTTCCTGTGCGCCCAAGTCGAAATCAGGGTGAACACTCTGGTGAACACCTGAGGAGCTGTGGAGAGACCGAAACACAGCACCTTGAACTGGTAGATCTTGTTGTCTAGGCAGAATCTCAGGTACTTCCTGGAAGACGGATGGATTGGGATCTGGAAGTACGCATCCTTTAGATCCAGTGTACACATGAAGTCTTGTGGTCACACCGCAAGTCTGACCGTGTCTGCTGTCTCCATGCTGAACCGGGTTTGTTTGACAAACCTGTTCAGAGCCGAGAGATCGATGACGGGTCTCCAGCCTCCAGTAGCCTTCTTTACAAGAAAGAGTCGGCTGAAGAAGCCTGGAGAGCCGTCCACGACCTCCTGGAGAGCACCCTTCTCGAACATGGTCTCGACTTCGGCCTGAAGGGCCAGCCCCTTTGCCGATCCCATGGCATAGGAGCTCAACGACACTGGATTCGCTGTCAGGGGAGGTTGAGATGACGTGAACGGGACGCGATAACCTTGGCCGATCACTGAGACCGTCCAAGCATCGGCCCCGTGATGTTGCCACCTGCGGACGCAACGCTGAAGGCATCCCCCCACAGGTAAACACGCAGGGGGACTGCCACCCCTAGAGCTTGCGGCCGCGGCCGCCACCCCTAGAAGTCTTGCCTCCCCTGGAGGACTTACCGCCCCTCTTGACCTTGGCTGGAAAGGGCTGGGGCTTAGACACCACTTTCTTAGCTGCCGGTGCCTGTTTGGGAGCCTTACGAGGCTGTTGCTGCTGTTGTGGCGGGGCTGGAGGCTTATAGGGCCGAGTTGTAAGGGCCCTGTGGAGGAGGGAGTCCGTGCTGGATTTCCTCCACCTCTCAGCCGTTCGCTCCAAGTCTTGAGGCTCAAACAGGCTCTCCCCCAGGAGGGAGGCATGTCGGAGCCTACACACATCTACGGCGGGGACCTTCGGATGGAATCTCTCGGACACAGCATCGCGACGCTTCAACACCGAGTTGGCCCACAGGGTGGTAACCTGGTGCGCCAAAAACTCGATGGAGCGGGTGCCCGAGAGCAAGAAGGTCTCTAGGGCCTTCCTATTGGTCTCCTTGGACAAGTCCTCCGATCGCAATAGGATGCCCAGAGATCCTAACCAGAAGTCCAGCCACGAAGTGGCCTGCATGGCACACTTAGCGACCTTCTCGTGGTTAAGGATCTCTGCCGCCGAGAACGACACCTGCCGGGCAGAGAGTTTCTCCAAGGGAACTCCCTTCGCCAGCTCCTCCACAGAGTGATGGAGAGGAAGAGCGAGGTTGTGCTCACCCAGGATCTCGAAATACCTCCTCTGCTGAAGGCGAGGAGGAGGGATGAGTTTGTTCCCGGCAGTGGAACAACTGGAGGAGGCAAGAAGTGCGAGCTGAGCATTGGCCCTAGCTCTGGCACTCTTCAGCCCCCGAGCCCAGGGCAGAGCTGCACTGGTCTTAGGGGCCTTCCGAACGTCAAACACTTCATCCAGAATCGTGTCTTTGCCTTCACGGGGGGGGATGACTGGATCCGTAAGACTGTTAAGTTGCCTTATCAGGCTTAGGACCTGCCAGAAGGCATGTTCGGACTCTTGCTGTTCTCCTCCCTGCGGGCTGGCAGCTAAGTCTCCTGCCCCAGGAATCTCTTCCTGGGGTGATACGTGGACATTCCCCTGGGTAGTCGTGGGTTCCTGACGATTCCTTGCAGAGGATTTAGAGATGGTCTTGGAATCCTTGGGTTCCCTCCTGGGAGGGATACAGGATCCCAACAACGAGGTTCGAGGGGCCCCTTCCTCACGAGACGATTCTCCTGCCAGAAGCGAAGTCTCCCCTCCTGGTGCCGAGGGGAAGACTACCGCCCCACTGGACTCACCTGAGGACGGAAAGGCCTCGTCCACGGGAGGAGGAGAGAGTACTCGTGCAGGAGAGGGGACCCTCGAGACCGACCTCTTGGGAACCAACTTCGCCCTGGGGGAAGTCACCACGAAGTCCACTCCTCTCTTTCTCTTCAGCGTAGGAGAGACAGCCGCTGGTTTGTTACCCTGGCCGGCGAATGCTGGTTTCATAACCCTCACTAACGCCCGTGCCAGCGGACCAAACCAAGTCTGCTGCTCCAAGGACACAGAGTCCGAAATCCTCGCTAAGGTGAAAGGGATCGGGCGATTCTTTGGAGTGGACACGACGGTACCTGCCTGAAAAGAAGGTGGGGAAGAATGCTGTACTGACCTGTCTTCGTCCTGCACAACCAACCTGTGCTTGGATGGAGGTGATCCCGAGTGCCGTCTAGGAGCACGCGTCCCTGCTGCTACCACCGGCTGTGGAATTCGCCTCGAACTATGGTCGCGCGGGCGCACAGGCGAGCGGTCGCGCGGGGCGCGCAGCCGAGCGGTCGCGCGGGCGCGCGGGCGCGCGGGCGAGCGGTCGCGCGGGCGCGCGGGCGAGCGGTCGCGCGGGCGCGCGGGCGAGCGGTCGCGCGGGCGAGCGGTCGCGCGGGCGAGCGGTCGCGCGGGCGCGCGGGCGCGCGGGCGAGCGGTTGCGCGGGCGAGCGGTCGAGCGGTCGCGCGGGGCGAGCGGTCGCGCAGGCGAGCGGTCGCGCGGGCGCGCAGGCGAGCGGTGGCGCGGGCGCGCAGGCGAGTGGGCGTGAGGGTGGGCAGGTAAGTGAACACGTGTCCGAGGCGACGAACGCAAGCGATGGCGCGACGGCGAGGGATCGTGCTGCCGCGTAGGTGAAGAAGATCGCTGGCGATGTAGATCCACAGGCGATTGATGACGAGCTGTGGTATGTCGACGCACTGATGTGCGATGGTGAGCAGCATGCGCAGGTGAATGACCGCGTAATGGTAAGCGATGGCGAGCAGCATGTGTAGGTGAATGATCGCGTGATAGGGTGCGATGGTGATCAGCATCCGCAAGAGGACGATCGTTCAGGGTTGTGCGATGAGGAGCAGCATGCGTAAGCGGGCGATCGTGCAGGGTTGTGCGATGGCGAGCAGCATGCGCAGGTGAATGATCGCGTGAAAGGGTGCGATGGTGATTAGCATCCGCAGGAGGGCGATCGTTCAGGGTTGTGCGATGAGCAGCAGCATGCGTAAGCGGGCGATCGTGCAGGGTTGTGCGATGGCGAGCAGCATGCGCAGGTGAATGATCGCGTGAAAGGGTGCGATGGTGATCAGCATCCGCAGGAGGGCGATCGTTCAGGGTTGTGCGATGAGGAGCAGCATGCGTAAGCGGGCGATCATGCAGGGTCGTGCGATGGCGAGCAGCATGTGTAGGTGATCGCTGGCGAGCTGGTGATCGCTGGCGAGCAGAAGGTCGACGCGTGTCCTGTGAGAGGACTGGTGGTGCGGCGCGTTCACGAGCAGGAACGGGAAGATCGCTGGCACGTTGGCGAACATGTGTTTCTGACACACGCGCAGCACGATGTTGCGTAGCCACAGGACCAGGTGGATGGTGAGCAGGGAGTTCAGCAGGAACTAAAGGGTGGTCAGAGACCGCAGGGCGATGGTCCTCAAATGAGCGCTGACGCTCGGAAGAGAGCTGACGAGCAGGAGAGCGCTGGCGAGGGGGGCGAACATCAGGAGAGAGCCGACGAGCAGGTGAGCGTCGGCGAGCAGGAGAGTCTTGGCGAGCAGGAGATCGCTGGCGAGCAGGTGAGCGCTGGCGAGCAGGAGAGCGCTGGCGAGCAGGAGAGCGCTTGTGTGCTAGCCCTGCTCGCGTAAGGGAAGAATCCCTTAGCCCCGAAAGGACCGTTGCCCGTCGGGTGACGAGTTCTCCAGAAGGCGAAGATCCGGCAGGAGATGGTGAGCGGTCTGCAGAGAGGTTCAAGGAGGGCGGAGCAGTCGGTTGAGGCTGACGAGGAGAGTCCCCCCCGAAGGACGAAGACCCAAAAAGGCGCCTCTTAGTCCCCCTGTAAGGGGAAGGGAGGCCCTTGTGGCGTAGAGGGCGGTGAGCCTTACGGCGGAGGCGGCCTCGGGGGAGATCGTCGGGACCATCGGTCCTCCGAAGGGGAGTGTCCGTCAAAACACTTCCCTCAGAAGGAAGCTGGGCAGCAGTCGAGACCGAAGGACTCACTTCCCCCTTCGAAGGATGCACGGAAGGAGGAGGAGAGCCTTGAGCACCATCACCAGCAACAGCACCTGCGTCGGAAGGCCCAGCCACGTCGGAGGCCTCTGTCACCACGACGTCGACAATAGACAGAGGGTCTACCTCCGCTACCACCGGCGACTGTTTAACAGCGGCCCCCAACGAGACAAGGTCAATAAGAGCGACCCTGGAGGGCAAGCCCTTAAGCCCCAGGGACGACCAAATCTGTAAAAGATCATCACTGGATAAGGCATTATTATCAATAACCTCCCCCGGAGGAGGAGGGGGAACCGCCTCGCTATGGGAGGCGACGCCCTCTCCCCCCACCGAAGGTAGGGAAACAGAACAAGGGCCTGCGCTCCCACTCGGACGACTCTCCTTAGGAGGCGGACGAGGGGGAGCTTCGGAGGAGGTTTGGGCGGCGGAAGAAGAGTCCCGAGAACCTTCCTCCTTCAAGGCTAACCCCGGAGGAGAACGGTCTCTCTTGGACTTCTTCTTACGCCGACGGCCAAACCTCTCCCACTGGGAGGCAGACCACTCCCTGCACTCACGGCACATGTTATCCTGGTCGCACCGTCGGCCCCGACATTGAGGGCAGAGGGTGTGAGGATCCGTAATAACGTCCGACATGAAAGTCCCACAAGGACGGCCGGCAACTCCAGGGCATGTACGCATAGTAAATAAAAAAAAAAAAATAACTGAAGGTCAACTTCCAACCAATCACACAAGCTGAAAAGAAAAAGCAGAAAATTAAAGGCTGTCACGAAGGCGATGAACAGACACGTCTGATCACCGCCGAGCCAAAAGTGAAGTGAAGCAAGTCACCGGTGTGTGGAGGGGGGAGGGGTAGCAAGCTACCCTTCCCCACCCCCCGCTAACTAGCGCGGGGGTAATTAACCCTCGTTAAAAACTATTGGCTCGTCATTTCAGCTGCCCTAAAAGTAATACCCTTTGTAAATAGCGTGGTTTGTATTTCGGTTACGGAACAAATGGTATTTTGATTATAAAATAAATTTTTGAATATACTTACCCGGTGAATATATAATAGCTGACGTATCCGACGGCTCGACAGATTCCAAAAACTCGCGAGCGATCGCCGTGAAGGTTGCGGGTGTGACCACCAGAGCCGACTATCAGCCAGATACCGCATATACTTGTCAATTTCTCCAGTTCTTCTCAGTCCGCTGGGTCTCTATCGGGGAGGAAGGGAGGGCCTTTAATTTATATATTCACCGGGTAAGTATATTCAAAAATTTATTTTATAATCAAAATATCATTTTTAAATATTATACTTAGCCGGTGAATATATAATAGCTGATTCACACCCATGGTGGTGGGTAGAGACCAGTATTAATACAATAAAGGCGTATATGCTCAAGAGTTTTTTGACAATTATTTCATAAAAAACCAACTTAAGTATAGGTACCTGGTAAGGAAGCTGACTCTGATGATTACTTTGCCTCATTAGTCTGCTTTCCTCATGAAGCCCAGCCATCCTCTCAGGATGCTGAAAGACTCCCAGGAGCTGTTACATCCAGGGCGAACACCCTTATTACAGGACCTCATCAATACCCTTAATCTGGGCGCTCTCAAGAAACAACATTTTGACCACCCGCCAAATCAAAAAGATAGCGAAAGACTTCTTAGTCTCCCGTACAACCCAAAATAAGATTAAAAATTTCAAGAGTAGATTAAAAGGATATTGGGATTAAGGGAATGTAGTGGTAGAGCCTTCACCCACTACTGCACTCGCTGCTACGAATGGTCCCAGTGTGTAGCAGTCCTCATAAAGAGTCTGGACATCTTTCAAGTAATATGAAGCGAATACCGACTTGACTCTCCAAAAGGTCGCGTCCATAATACTTTTAATGGATCATTTTGCTTAAACGCTACTGAAGTTGCTATCGCTCTGACTTCATGAGCCTTGACTTTAAGTAAAATACGATCCTTCTCACTTAAATGACAGTGTGCCTCCCGAATCAGAAGTCTAATAAAATAAGACCACGCATTCTTAGACATGGGCAAAGAGGGCTTTTTAACGGAGCACCATAAAGCCTCTGAACAACCTCGTAGCGGTTTAGCTCTGGATAAATAAAATTTAAGAGCTCTAACGGGGCACAGTACTCTTTCAACTTCATTCCCCACAATCTCAGAAAGACTGGGGATATCAAATGATTTAGGCCAAGGACGAGACGGAAGTCCATTCTTGGCCAAAAAACCAAGTTGAAGAGCGCATACTGCTTTATTAGTGGAGAAGCTGATGTTCTTGCTAAAAGCATGTATCTCACTAACCCTTTTAGCCGAAGCCAAGCACACCAAAAAAAAGTGTCTTGAGGGTAAGATCCTTCAGGGAGGCTGAATTTAATGGTTCAAACCTGTTTGACAAAAGGAACCGTAGGACCACGTCCAAGTTCCAAGCAGCAGTCGAAATATGACTGCTCCTTGGAAGTCTCGAAAGACTTAAGCAGGTCTTGGAGATCTTTGTTATTAGAAAGATCCAAACCCCTATGCCTGAAAACAGAAGCTAACATGCTTCTGTAGCCTTTAATGGTGGATGCAGAGAGGGAGCGACCGTTTCTCAGATAAAGCAGAAAATCCGCAATCTGCGCTACAGAGGCACTTGGAAGAGGAAATAGAGGAGGACTTGCACCAGTCTCTAAATACCTCCCATTTCGATTGATAGATCCTGATGGTAGAGGATCGCTCTAGCTGCCTCCTTCGAAAACCCTCGAGCTCAAGAGAGTCTTTCAATAGTCTGAAGGCAGTTAGACGAAGCGTGGGGAGGCTTTGATGAAATCTCTTTTTGTGAGGCTGTCGCAAGAGATCCATCCGCAACGGCAGACTTCTTGGAACGTCTACCAGCCATAGAAGTACCTCTGTGAACCACTCTCTCGCGGGCCAGCGTGGAGCAACCAACATCAACCTGGTCCCTTCGTGAGAGGTGAACTTCTGCAGCACCTTGTTTAGGATCTTGAAAGGTGGAAAGGCATAAACGTCCAGGTGAGACCAGTCCAGCAGGAAAGCGTCATGTGGGCTGCCTCTGGATCTGGAACTGGAAAGCAGTAAGTCGAGAGCCTCTTTGTCAGTGAAGTCGCAAAAAGATCTATGGTGGGTTGACCCCATGTCATCCATAGCTTCTCGCACACAGTCTTGTGCAACGTCCACTCCATGGAGATGACTTGTCCTCTTCTGCTGAGGCAGTCCGCCAAGACATTCATTTTGCCTTGCACAAATCTCGCCAAAGGAGGGATGTTACTTGCCTTAAATGGAGTTCCTTCTGATCCGTGGACCAAAGACCCGAGCATTCCAGACTGTCCAGTGGAGCTCCCTAACCCAAATCCGATGCATCTGAATACAACACATGGTTTGGGTTCTTGATCGCAAGAGAAAGGCCTTCTCGAAGTCTGATGTTGCTGTCCCACCAAGTCAGACATGTCTAGACTGAGTTGGAGATTGGGAAAGAGATACTCTCTAAGCCCTTCTCCTTGTTCCAATGGTTTAGGTGAAATTGGAGAGGGCAAAGGTTGAGTCTTCCCAGAGAGATAAACTACTCCAGCGATGAAAGAGTTCCCACGAGGCTAGTTCAAACTCTTACAGAGCAACTGTTTTTCTCTTGCAAGTGAAGGACTTTTAACAGAGCTTGTTCCATTCTTGTGGGAGACGAAAAGGCCCGAAAAATCCGACACTGTATCTCCATCCCAAATAAAGAATAGTCTGGGATGGGGTACTGTAAGTTACGACTTCTCTACGTTCACTATGAGACCTAGCTCCTTGGTTAGATCTAATGTCCATTAGAGGCTCTCCAGACAGCGATTTAATGACGACGCCCTGATTAGCCAGTCGTCAAAATAAAGGGAGGCTCTGAATCCTCAAAAAATGTAGAAAGCTTGCTACATTTTGCAAGGGCCTTGTAAAAACAAGAGGAGCAGGAATGAGGCCGAAGTACAGTGCTCGAAATTGGTACATTACCTTCCCGTCCACAAACCTCAGATGTTGTTGAAAGTTTGGATGAATCGGGATGTGGAATTATGCATCCTGAAGGTCGAGAGAGACCATCCAGTCGCCTTCCCTTACTGCTGCCAAGACAGATTTGGTAGTCTTCATCGTGAAGTTTGTCTTGACAATGAACACATTGAGCGCACTTACATCTTAAGTACTTCTGCAGTGAACGTGGCTGCCAGATCATTGGAGCCATCCCTGATAGCCTTGTTCCTGCAGTGAACGTGGCTGCCAGATCATTGGAGCCATCCCTGATAGCCTTGTTCCTGCAGTGAACGTGGCTGCCAGATCATTGGAGCCATCCCTGATAGCCTTGTTCATGCATGACATAATTTTACAGCAATACATTGACAGCTGGAGAGACCTTCTTACTTAAGGCTCCCAGGGACCAATCCAACAAAATAAAAACTTCAAACGCTCGAAAAAACTCCTAACAGGAGATGGTCTAGCTCTGAAGCCGACCATAAAATCTTGGAGCGTCTCATGGCTAGACGACGAGGAGAGTCCACAAGGCTTAAGAAGTCTCCCTGGGCAGAGGCAGGTACTCCCAAGCCGAGAACTTCTCCTCGAGCTTCTCCTGTGTCACACCAGATGCCCGAGCGAGAAGCTAACTAAGAAGGAGGAAAAGCAAAAGCAGACTTTCCTAAACTTCTCCTGGATTCCAACCAGTCTCCCAGTAAGAGCATGGTCCTCTTGGAAGAACAAGAGAGAACTGACTTCGTAAAAGTAGGAGTCGAAGAAAGTCATGCCAAGAGTAAACTTCAGACGGCGGAGCAGCCGTTACAAAACAAGTAGGACAAAATTTCACTAAAGAAATTCATAATTAAAATACAAGGGATTGTTGGACCACCCTAGGTTACTCCTCTTCTGAATGACTCCCCAAAGGTACATTAGTTGAAAGGGGGTCATCAACTTCTTCAGAAGGCACATCATCTGATAAATCTAAAGTCTTGCGAGAAGGAGATTTATATTCAGAATGACGTGAAGGAAAAGCCTGACAGGCTACATCAACTTGTATATGAACAGAAGTTAAAGTTGGAGGGTCGATGTCACGTTGTGACTGCAGAGAATGTTATTCTACTACACGTCGTGACAGAAGTAACTGACGTTCAAACGTCCCGTAGTAACAGCGGTGACTGCTGTTCGATGCTATATCGTGACTATGATGACTGACCCTCGACGTCACGTCATGTCTACGGTGTCTACCGCTCAACGTCACGTCGTGTCTGCGGTGTCTGCATCTCAACGTCACGCTGTGACTGCGGTGGCTGACGTTCAAAGCGATCAAAGTTACATCGAGATTTATGCTCCGCATCTCGCTTAACAGCAAAGCTGTCACTAGGGATAACGTCAGCGTGGCGTAACAAAGCTCGTCAAGAAGGTTGAAGACCCGAATCACGTATCCCAAAACCGTGACGTACAAAAAGCAAAGGATTCTTTCGCACAGGAACAGGATCGAAAGCTTCTATTGAAGAAGAAAGCTTTAACAGCATATCTTGCAAAACACTTGACTTCGGATCAACCTGTGACTGCGGTGGCTGACGTTCAAACGTCACGTAGTAAACAGCAGTGACTGCTGATCGATGCTATATCGAGACTACGGTGACTGACACTCGATGTCACGTTGTGTCTATGGTGTCTACCGCTCAACGTCACATCGAGTCTGTGGCAGAAACGTCTGTACATGAACGTCATCGCTATGAACGGGACTCTTATTATGACTACAGCTAGGACGTTGAACTTGTTCTGAAGGAACTAATAAACGTTTCAAACGTCTCGAAACTTTACGCCCAGGCTTTTAAAGAGACGAATCATCGGAAGACGAGGAGAAACTTCGTCTCTCCTGTCTTATGGCAAGGACGTGCTTGCCGAGCAACGTCTGATACCTTTGAGGGAACGTCTGTTCGTTGGTTTACACTCCTCACTCCCTTAGGTCCTACGACATTCCTTCTCCCTGGTGCAGGGGAGCCTGAAAGAGGTCTCGGACTAGGCAAGTGACAAGCACGAACAAACGAACCCTCCGCAACACAGAACATGTTTTTTGCACTTGCTTCACTGATATCGCATTTTTTAATAATTTCACATTAGACATGAATAAAACAGATTTCTACCTGAAGCACGCAATTCTCCCTTACATCAAAAGGTTAGAATTGCGAAATGAGTCGTATAATGTAAGCACATTAGTACAAAATGAAACACACATGCAAAAATCAATAAACATATACATATATATCGAATAAAACGGAAATATATAAAGTTAAAAAGATCAGTGACTGGGGAGGAGACTAAACACTAGTTCACTAAGGACTACGTTTTCAATCTCTCACCGTACAGTGCCTTGGGACGAGAATAAAAACTAAAACGTTTTATCCTCTCTCCCCGTACAGAGACTTAAGACGAGAGTAAAAAACTGAATCGAGAACAACGTTACTCGCTCCCAAACTCCTTGTACAGAGACTTGGGACGAGAATAAAGATCGGATCGTTCTCTCTTTCTCTCTCTCTCTTGTCACTCACAAGAGAATGGACCACTCACCCTTCGTCAATAACAGGTTATTTGACTAAAGGAAAAAACTGAAAGGACTAAGAAATTGAAAATTAACAAGTTCCTTTAAATTAGTATCTAAAACACTTCAGTTTGAAAGAAGAATGAACAAAACATCAAAATCGATTTACTCTTTCTGCAAAGTGAAACCGTGATTCTCTCTTTCTCTATCGTAACGATAGAGCGCAAACTGCGTAGCATAAATAAACCAAACGTTAGTTCATCTTTGAAAAAACAGCACAAAGACTATTCAAAGAATATATTTCTTAAAATATTTTCTAAAAAATATTCATCTCATCACTCTTACAGAGCAACTGTTTTAAACTAAACAAAAATAAAAGTTGAATGGGCTCAACGTTGTTTAACTTCGTTTTCCAAGTTAGGACCGCCTACAAAGAATAGGTAAAGGCCGCATATAAACAAAAACATAAAATTTATCTTGATGTTTAGTATAAATGGAAAGCTAATCGAAGAGGCCTAATAAAGGCGGGTGAGATATAAAATATATAGAGGTAAATCTATAAATATCAACAATAATTTATATAGTGATAAAATAATCACTAAAAGCCTTTAACACACTTCCGTACACTGAGGGAAGGGTCGGCCATTTTTTCTCTATGGAAAAACCAGAGATTAAAGAAAAAAGCAAGGGCAAAACACTTTTCCTCTAATTTCAAAAGCATTTCTTTTGAAGATAGTATTGAATAATCCAACACGGCGAAAGCAATAAAACCAAAACCAAGTACAGTACTTCACCAATTCGGTCGAAAACTCGAGGTCATAAAGCGAGCGGAACCAACTTGTCGACAAGACCGACAGAGAAGAACTGGAGAAATTGACAAGTATATGCGGTATCTGGCCGATAGTCGGCGCTGGTGGTCACACCCGCAACCTTCACGGCGATCGCTCGCGAGTTTTTGGAATTTGTCGAGCCGTCGGAGACGTCAGCTATTATATATTCACCAGCTAAGTTTAATATTTAAAAATTTATTTTCTAATGAAAATAACATTTTTAAACACAAGACTTACCGGGTATTTATATATATAGCTGATTAACACCTTTGGTGGAGGGTTAGAGACAGCCAATATAGTTGGAATTTTTTACTTAAGAGTTAATAAACAAACTTGAGGGTTCGTACCTGATAAGGAAGCCGACTTCAATATATTCTTTCATTATGTCCGCTTTCCTTATGAGATCCAGCGATCCACCCAGGGGGCTGAAGACCTCTAGGAGCTGTCAAACCGGTCTAAAAACCTCTATGTGACAGGACCTCTTCCAATACTCTGGTTCCGGGAGCTCTCAAACGCATGAATTCACCGACTCTCTTAGCTGTCGCAAGACTAACAAAAAAAAAAATAGTTTTCATCGTGAGTTCCTTAAATGAAGAAGAATGCAAGAGCTCAAGCCTGTCACTCCTAAGGAACTTCAGGACTATATCCAGAATCCAAGCTAGTGAATCCTGGTTGTTTCTATGTTACAAACGATTTGAGAGGTACTGTACCTGTAGGACTTTATCATTCGAAAGGTCCAAGATACCGTGCCTGACTACAGTCGCTAACACACTCTTATATTCCTTAATAGAAGAGGATGAGCAAATGAGCTTCCTTTGCAGGTACAACAGGAAGTCAGCAATCTGAGCTGTAAAGATACTGGAAGAGAAAACAGAGTTGACTCCGCACCATTCTCTAAAACCTCCCACTTGGATTGATAAACCCTGATGGTAGAAGTCCTTATTGCCTTGTAAAAGCCCTAGCTGCCTCCTTCTAAAAATCTCTAGCTCCTGTGAGTTTTCAATAGACTGAAGATAGTTAGATGAAGAGCTTGGCGACTAGAAAGGTACCTTTTCCAGAGAGGTTGTCTGCGTAAATCTACTCTTAATGGAAGGTTTCTAGGAGAGTCCATCATCCATTCCAGTATATCTGTGAACCATTCTCTTGAGGACCAAAAGAAGGCCACTAGAGTCACCTGGTCCCTTCGTGTGACACAAACTTTGTATCACCTTGTAAAGGACATTGAACGGTGGAAAAACATACATGTCCAGATTGGACCAGACTAACAGGAAAGCGTCTATGTGAACTACTTCAAGATCTGGCACTGGAAAGCAGTAAGATTCTAGTCTCTTTGTCTGCGAAGACACGAAAAGGTCTATACAAGGACGACACCAAAGCCGCCACAGATTCTTGCAGACTTCTCGATGGAGTGTCCATTCTCCAGCTGAGGCTGTCTGCCATACGTTCTTCCCCCCTTGAATGAACCTTGTTAGAAGGATTACATTCTTCTCCTTTGCCCAGATGAGAAGACTCCTAGCAGTCCCGTAAAGGGACCTCGAGTGGGATCCGCCTTGCATGGCAAAGAAAGCCAATTCTGTGGTGTTATCAGCATTGACCTGCCCCACTTTGTCCAAACTGACCCTTTAAAGTTTTTTGAGGGTCAACTGGACTGTCAACAGTTCCTTGTATGATGAGGAAGCTCTTCTGATCCTCCGTCCATTGTTCCGAAGCTTCCAACTGTCCAGTGTTGCTCCCACTCTGAGTCCGAGGCGTCGGGACACAACACAATAGACTGAAGATAGTTAGATGAAGAACTTGGCGACTAGAAAGGTACCTTTTCCAGAGAGGTTGTCTGCGTAAATCTACTCTTAATGGAAGGTTTCTAGGAGAGTCCATCATCCATTCCAGTATATCTGTGAACCATTCTCTTGAGGACCAAAAGAAGGCCACTAGAGTCACCTGGTCCCTTCGTGTGACACAAACTTTGTATCACCTTGTAAAGGACATTGAACGGTGGAAAAACATACATGTCCAGATTGGACCAGACTAACAGGAAAGCGTCTATGTGAACTACTTCAAGATCTGGCACTGGAGAGCAGTAAGATTCTAGTCTCTTTGTCTGCGAAGACACGAAAAGGTCTATACAAGGACGACACCAAAGCCGCCACAGATTCTTGCAGACTTCTCGATGGAGTGTCCATTCTCCAGCTGAGGCTATCTGCCATACGTTCTTCCCCCCTTGAATGAACCTTGTTAGAAGGATTACATTCTTCTCCTTTGCCCAGATGAGAAGACTCCTAGCAGTCCCGTAAAGGGACCTCGAGTGGGATCCGCCTTGCATGGCAAAGAAAGCCAATTCTGTGGTGTTATCAGCATTGACCTGCCCCACTTTGTCCAAACTGACCCTTTAAAGTTTTTTGAGGGTCAACTGGACTGTCAACAGTTCCTTGTATGATGAGGAAGCTCTTCTGATCCTCCGTCCATTGTTCCGAAGCTTCCAACTGTCCAGTGTTGCTCCCACTCTGAGTCCGAGGCGTCGGGACACAACACAAGGTCTGTTCCTATGTTCAAAGGAGTGACCTTCTGGAAGTTTGACCGGATCGTTCCACCACTGAAGGCAACTTTTTTCTTCCCGCTGGACCTTTCCTCGCTCATGCGAAGCTGCGAACGTCCCTGCCCTAGTCGGAGTGAGACCTCCAACATGGAGCATGGCTCGGACTTTTTAGTCCCTTAAGAGATCTTCTCAAGACCCTTTACGTCAGGCCTCTGATCGTATTCCGTCTTGGGGCTCCTGCTCACTCTGGCCGCTACCCAGTGTGTAAGCAATCTTCTTGGTCTCGTACGACTCCTCCCTTTCTAAGGAATGGGGGAAGGCAACATTCAGGTTCGCTCCTGAGTTGTTGGCTAGACTCAGAATCTTGGGGTCCCGGGCCTTCGGTCCAATTCCTTAAGATTTCGAGTCACCATTCTGTATCTGATGTCCCAAAACCTTCTCCTTCTTGCCAGTAAAGGAATCAAGAGGTTAGCTTTGGGAACAGCTGCAGTTTGTCCTCACGTGCAGCCGGTTTGGGAGCACAAGAAGGACACGGGGGAGAGTCATCAGTATACCTCTTCAGCTCGGACTCAAGGACATTCATCTTGACCTGAATCCAGACCCTCCCCAGTCACGTCACCCTACAGCACGATGTCGGATACATCGCAACGTCCCTCGCCTTCGAGTAATACTACTCTGTGACGCAGGTGCTACAAGCTGGAGTCTGGAAGCGTCCAATGACCTTCGCAGCCCGCTTCCTGCAGGGCGTGACCCACAGGAGTTTCGATACGTTTCTATCGCTCTGTGGTGGCTACACAACAGCTAGTCTAACCTCAGGCTCCTTTTTGGACAGGTAGTAGAAGGTTGAGGGCATTGTTGTCAGGTTTTAGTCTGCATGAACGAAAGAAGTATGTTTGGCCCTTACTTCTTTCTACATCATCCCCTCTACGGGGAAGCAGCATCCTGGTCTCTGCATAGCTGACCTCGAACCTCTGCAGGTAAACCATGCTTCCCTGTGTTCCGAGTATTGAGTCTATACTGTCGCGTCCCCCATACCCTGACGAGGTGGTATTGGGAACGTCCTAACCCAGAGTTCCTTCTGGAACTCCAAGTCCACTGCCTAAGACGGGTCACACTTCTTCCTTCACACACAAGCTTATGTAGGCCACACGGTTCCTTGCGGAGCAAGGAACTTGTGAGGTGCAGGGACTCCTTTTCTCGAGTGCGACTCACTCGGATTCTGAGTCCCCGGGTAAAGCCAAAGCCAGTATGGCTGGGGACTTTCCACCCTTCCTAAGGGGTAAGTCACCCAATGTAAATAGGCTAGCGTGGTTTGTATTTCGGTTACGGAACAAATGACAAATTCGAAGATAATTTGTATTTTTCCTAACCATACAAACCTTAGCTATTTACATATATTTGCCCGCCAGCCCTGTCCCCCAAGACAAGTCCTACCTCTAAGTGAAAGTGAAGCATTCACTGGTGTGTGAGGGGGGGGGGGGGGGGTAGCTAGGTACCACTCCCCTACCCACCCGCTAACTAGCGCGCGGGTAATACACCCTCGTTAAATTCTAATGGCTCGCCATTTCAGCTACGCTAAAAGGTAAACCCAATGTAAATAGCTAAGGTTTGTATGGTTAGGAAAAATACGAATTATCTTCGAATTTTTCTCTCGAGAAGAGAGACTGCCCTCCATGAAGTGCAACCGTGGTGGCCTAGAAGTAGAAAGGCCGCGCACCATGAAGTGAAACGGCGGTGGCCTAGCGCTATGCTGTGGTTTCACTCTTCGTTGTCGTACACTACACACACCGCACAAACACTGAAAAGAAAACTTACTATATTCTATACACAAAAATATATATAAACACCAGGAATGTTTATATATATCAAGTATAAGAAAAAGTAAGAAAAAGACAAAAGCATTAATGGCTGTCAAGCGAGGATGGGAGCAGACACGTCCGCTCGCCATCCGAGCCAAAAGTAAAGTGAAGCACTCACTAGTGTGTGTGAGGGGGGGAGAGGGGTAGCAAGCTACCCCTCCCTACCCCCGCTAACTAGCGGTGGGGTAGTAAACCCTCGTTAAAATTCTTATGGTTCGTCATTCAGCTACGCCGAAGTAATTACCCCATGTAAATAGCGTGGTTTGTATTTCAGTTACGGAACAAATCAATGTTTACGCCACAGCGGCAGAGAAGAACTGAGGACTTGAGGAATGATTACAGTATCCTGGCGAGTGGTGGCGCTAGTGTACACCTAGCAACCCAACCTACGATCGCCCGCGAGTTTTGAATTTATGCCGGACGTCAGAGACATTAGATATACAGTATATATATATCCACCGGCTAAGTTAAATGTTTAAAATTCATCTATTTCAGTAATTGCTTATGATGAAAACAATGTCCGTTCATTATACTGTATAGCTATTGTTGCTTATCAGGAAGTAAAAAATATCCGTGCAATAATGAACCACATGATTGGCGTGTGCAACTCATCCATGTACCGCTCATCAGACCCGAGTAACAGTGAGATTATTTTTACTGTATTTGTGAGCATGACAAGACATGGTGGACCAAAGATCATGTGAGGGTTATGATACAAAGGGTATTGTAGTAAAACATGGGGCAAGCTTTATTAATCAAAAAAATTGGGGTATATCTAGGAAGACTCTCTGTTTTTTCCAGAATGACCTTTATTTCCTTTGCAAATAAATACTGTAGTTAATAAGATACAGTACTGTATACCCTAATACTGTACTGTATATCCTACAGTATCAGGGGAACACCCAGTGGTAACCAGGGGTTTTGGGTTGGGAAAATATACTGGCGAATTGATGAATAAAGGTGAAACTAACATTTTCTCATTACATTTTTCTCGGGGAGCATAATAAAATTGCAAAAATATGGGAATACTCTCTAATAACGATAAGGTATTTTTTTCACTCAGGGATGAAATAAACGTTTTTTCCCTTTAACTGGAAGTGTTTCCATTCCCTATAGATGTCCCCTTCTCAGCCACGAATTTTGCCTTTTTTTTCCTTAGTATCATTGTTTTTTCCCATTTTTTTTTTTTGCTTCCTCTACTAATGTCTAGTACTGTACTTAAATAACCTGAAATCGGCTTACCTCTAAATAATATTAAGCAACTACAGTTCTAGCTGGGTCCCCTTGCCCAGTATAAAATCAAGGGGTGGTGCCCAGCGCCCAGTTCTCTTGACCTGTTTCCCAGATTCTTGGGTATTCCACCGTTTTACCTTTTTGTGTAGTGAACGTTGGAGTGTGGTTGGCATTTGGACAATAGGCAGTCTGGGTGCTACATCTGGCCTCAGTCCGCAAACAACAACTACAACTCTTCCCCTGGAATACTTTCCACTTTAATGCGAGTCTGATGTTTCTGCTCCCGTTTGTGCATTTGTGTATGGTTTCTTGCGATGCAAGAAGTCCTCCGACCGGTTGCACGGTTACCAGCTTATGCTTTCTGCACACAACTTGGGTAATAGTTTACAACACCACGCTCTCCATTTACTCCAAAATAATGCAATCCTGCAGTTTTCATCTTCTTGCACAGTAATTAGGTGGTTATTTAAATTCTGGGAAAGCAATAATTAGCAAGCTATGTTGAGGAAGGGGGAAGGGGTTATAAAAATAAAATAACTCCGTTTTCTCACTAAACGACTCGTAACTGACATGTCAACAAACTCAACCAAACAGAATTCGTGATGCCAGCGTACATAAACAGAAGTCCGTGATGCCAGCGTACATTTGATATACTGTATATTCAAAATATGCTTAGTTAAAAATGGATTAATTACTCAAAAGTGTCCATAAAATATGAAATTTACAAATAGTGACACTTTTGAGTAATCACTCAATTTTTGATTAAGTATATTTTGAATATGTTATTTTGATAATAAAATAAATTTTTGAATATACTTACCCGGTGATTATATAGCTGCAACTCTGTTGCCCGACAGACAACTCTACGGTAAAAACTCGCCAGCGATCGCTACACAGGTTGCGGGTGTGCCCAACAGCGCCATCTGTCGTCCAGATACCCAGTACTCAATGTAAACAAAGACTCAATTTTCTCCTCGTCCCACTGCGTCTCTATTGGGGAGGAAGGGAGGCTCCTTTAATTTATAATCACCGGGTAAGTATATTCAAAAATTTATTTTATTATCAAAATAACATTTTTCAATATTTAACTTAGCCGGTGATTATATAGCTGATTCACATCCAGGGGGGTGGGTAGACACCAGCAATATATGTTTACACTTTTATGAGCTAAGAGTTTTTATTTCATTTTAGAAGTTATCAAAATAACGAAAACAAAATAAATAGGTACCTGGTAAGGAAGTCGACTTGAACAATTACTCTGCCTTTTAAGTACGTCTTCCTTACGGAGCCTCGCGATCCTCTTAGGATGCTGATCGACCCCTAGGATCTGAAGTATCAAGGGTTGCAACCCATACAACAGGACCTCATCAAAACCCCTAATCTAGGCGCTCTCAAGAAATGACTTTGACCAACCGCCAAATCAACCAGGATGCGAAAGGCTTCTTAGCCTTCCGGACAACCCAAAAAACAACAATAAATACATTTCAAGAGAAAGATTAAAAGGGTATGGAATTAGGGAATTGTAGTGGTTGAGCCCTCACCCACTACTGCACTCGCTGCTACGAATGTTCCCAGTGTGTAGCAGTTCTTGTAAAGAGACTGGACATCTTTCAAGTAAAATGACGCGAACACTGACTTGCTTCTCCAATAGGTTGCGTCCATTATACTTTGCAGAGATATATTTTGCTTAAAGGCCACGGAAGTTGTTACAGCTCTAACTTCGTGCGTCTTCACCTTAAGCAAAGTTCGGTCTTCCTCACTCAGATGTGAATGAGCTTCTCGTATTAACAATCTGATAAAGTCTGACCAAGCATTCTTTGACAAAGGCAAGGATGGTTTCTTAACTGAACACCATAAAGCTTCAGATTGGCCTTGTAAAGGTTTAGTACGCTTTAAATAGAACTTAAGAGCTCTAACAGGGCATAAGACTCTTTCTAGTTCATTGCCTACGATCTCCGATAAGCTGGGGATATCGAAAGATTTAGGCCAAGGCCGAGAAGGCAGCTCATTTTTGGCTAGAAAACCAAGTTGTAGCGAACAAGTGGCTTTTTCTGACGAAAATCCTATGTTCTTGCTGAAGGCATGAATCTCACTGACTCTTTTAGCCGAGGCTAAGCATACCAGGAAAAGAGTCTTAAGAGTGAGATCTTTCAGGGAGGCTGATTGTAACGGCTCCAACCTGTCTGACATGAAGAATCTTAGTACCACGTCTAAATTCCATCCAGGGGTAGCCAAACGACGCTCCTTGGTGGTCTCAAAAGACTTAAGGAGGTCTTGCAGATCTTTATGTTTGCTATGCCGGAAGACCGATGCCAACATGCTTCTGTAGCCCTTGATAGTGGGAGCTGAAAGGGATCGTCTTTTTCTCAGGTATAAGAGAAAAACAGCTATTTGAGCTACAGAGGTACTGGTCGAGGATACAGAAACTGACTTGCACCAGTCTCGGAAGACTTCCCACTTCGATTGGTAGACTCTAATGGAAGAAGCTCTCCTTGCTCTAGCAATCGCACTGGCTGCTTCCTTCGAAAAGCCTCTAGCTCTCGAGTGTCTTTCGATAGTCTGAAGGCAGTCAGACGAAGAGCGTGGAGGCTTTGGAGTACCTTCTTTACGTGTGGCTGACGTAGAAGGTCTACCCTTAGAGGAAGACTACTGGGAACGTCTACTAACCATCGAAGTATCTCGGTGAACCATTCTCTCGCGGGCCAGAGGGAAGCAACTAACGTCAACCTTGTCCCTTCGTGAGAGGCGAACTTCTGCAGTACCTTGTTGACAATCTTGAACGGTGGGAATGCGTAAAGATCCAGATGTGACCAATCTAGGAGGAAAGCATCTATATGTATTGCTGCTGGGTCCGGGACTGGAGAGCAATAGATTGGAAGCCTCTTGGTCAGCGAGGTTGCAAAGAGATCTATGGATGGTTTTACCCCAAGTGGCCCAAAGTCTCTTGCACACATCCTTGTGGAGGGTCCATTCGGTTGGAATTACTTGCCCTTTCCGACTGAGACAATCTGCTATGACGTTCAAGTCGCCTTGGATGAACCTCGTTACTAGGGAGATGTCTTGACCTTTTGACCAGATGAGCAGGTCCCTTGCGATCTCGTACAACGTCAGTGAGTGGGTACCTCCTTGTTTGGAGATGTACGCCAAGGCCGTGGTGATGTCCGAGTTAACTTCCACCACTTTGCCTCGAAGGAGAGACTTGAAGCTTTTCAAGGCCAGATGTACTGCCAACAGCTCCTTGCAGTTGATATGCATGCTCCTCTGACTCGAGTTCCACAGTCCTGAGCATTCCCGACCGTCTAGTGTCGCGCCCCAGCCCACGTCCGATGCGTCCGAGAAGAGAACGTGGTTGGGAGTCTGAACAGCCAGGGGAAGACCCTCTCTTAGGTTGATATTGTCCTTCCACCAAGTCAGACAAGACTTTATCTTTTCGGAAACCGGGATCGAGACCGCTTCTAGCGTCTTGTCCTTTTTCCAGTGAAAAGCTAGATGGTATTGAAGAGGACGGAGGTGTAGTCTTCCTAGTGACACAAATTGTTCCACGGATGACAGCGTCCCTACCAGACTCATCCACAGCCTGACTGAGCAGCGTTCCTTCTTCAGCATCTTCTGGATGGATAGCAGGGCTTGATCTATTCTGGGGGCTAATCGTCTTGTTGTTCAGCAACGTCCTCATCAGAGGGTTCCTCATCCGAAAACTGATGAGGAAACGGCAACGGAGTGGGCAATGTCTGGCTCGCTGAGTCCGGTCGCACTGGTGGATGCGTGACGGAGCCGGACGCAACATCATGGAACTGCTGCACAGTCTGTGAACTGTCAACAACCATGGGTGCGCGAGGAAGCACAGCGTCAACCCGAGACTGTCTAGACCGTCTGGGTTGTGCAGTCAACACCCTACCGGGTTGCTGAGGTTTACGCACTGCGTCAAAACAAGTCACCTCTGCTGGTTGTTGAACGTCCTGAACGTCAACAACCACCTCCGAGCGTCGCTTAACGCCAACGTGCGGCTGGCAACCCACACTGGGTCGCATCGGTGGAGGAACCACCTCAACTGGCAGACGCGAGTAGGTTACCTCAGCGTCAACAGGGCGCACAACCGACCGGTTGGAAGGTTGTTGGCCAGAAGGTTCGGTAGCAACCTTCTCCGCATTAAAGTCCTCTATCAAGGACGCAAGCTTGGACTGCATGTCTTGCAGCAAAGCCCATTTAGGGTCTACGGGAGCAGGTGTGGCAACAGACGGGGTTAGCGACTGAGGCGGTACCGCTTACCATCCCTGAAAGCCTTGTTATGCATGACATAATTGTACAGCAAAACTTCAAAGGCTCGAAAACAGCTGTGAAGTTGACCTGTAAACAACTTGGAGCGTCTCCTGGCCAGGCGCCAGGGAGAGTCTACGAGAATTGAGAAGTCTATCTGGGCAGAGGCATGAACTCCCAAGCCGAGAATTTCTCTCGTGTCATATCAGACTCTCGCTCTATAAACCAGTTTAAAAGAAGGGAAAGCAAAGGCTGTATCCCCCAAACTCCTCCTGGTGAAAAACCAGTCGCCTAGCCAACGTAAAGCTCTCTAGGAGAGCGAGAGAGCACTAGCTTAAAAACAACGGCTTCGAAGTAGCTAGGCCTAGTGTAAGCTCTGACGTTTAGGCGAACGAGGAGCAGCAGTCACAAAAAGATCCGGACAAAGATCCTTAAAAAAATCATCATGATTTAATTAAAGTCCATAGGAGGCTAAGCAGCTTTAGGCTCCTCTCCATCTGACAGAGTCCTCAAGGGAATATCAGTAGGAGGGGGAACAGCAACTTCCTCATCTACAGGAACCTTGTCTGATAAAAGCTGAGTCTCAAGCAAGGGAGAGACCTACCTTGGTGGCAATGCTTTACAAGCAGAGTCCACACTCACTGGTGCATTAGTAGCGGACCAGAACGCAACGTCATGTAACTGCTTGACAGTCTGTGAACTGTCAACAACTGAACTGTCAACCACAACAGGTGCGTGAGGACGCACAGCGTCCACTCGAGACTGCTTTGACTGCCTAGACTGAGCAGTCAAAACAACTCTAGAATGCGGAGGTTGACGCACAGCGTCAAAAGAAGTCAACTCCGATTGTTAGTGAACGTCTTGAACGTCAACAGGAGCATCAGCAAGTGGCCTAACGTCCAAATGCGGCTGAAAAACCACAGGAGACCGCATCGAGTGTGGTTCTAAACAACCTGACTGACGTGACTAAGCTACGCCAACGTCAACAGTAAGCACAAAGGAACGTTAGGTTGGCTGAAAGCCAGGATATCGATGAGATAAACGGCTAGACTCAACGGACTAATCGGCAGAATAGTCTTCCATAAGGGAGGCAAGCATATACTGCATGTCTTGCCATACAACCCATTAAGGATCAACGGAAATGGTTGTGGTAAGAGACGAGGGTAACGTCTGTGACCGCAACACTTTGCCAACAAAAAAAGACTCTCGGAGTCTGTGTTACGCTTTTGTTAGGCGGCGAGCAGTTATCCGATGACTGCATAGGGTCAGAGCTGTCCTAATGGTTGTAACCAGGACGCTGGACCTGTCCTGAAAGGACTGACTTTCGCTTAAGGGCTTCGAAACCTTGTGACAGGTTTCTTATGCGAAAAGCCTTCGGATGACGAGGAGAAACAACGTCTCTCTCGTCTTATGGTAGGGGAGATCTCGGTAAGATACACCCGATACCATAGAGGGAAAAACGTCTGTTCGTTGATCAAGGCCTCTCGAACCCATAAGTCGTTTGACATTACTTCTCCCCTGGGCTTGGGAGCATGCAAGAGGTCCCGGACTAGGTGAACGACAGGCACGAACAGACGAACCCTCGGACGCAACAATGTAACACTTTGCGCATATCACTTTATCGATTTTCTGTTTTGCACTTATTTCACTGAAATCGAAACTTTTACTGATTTCTACCTGAAACACGCAATTCTACCCTTCATTAAAAGGTAGTAATTGCGAAATCAGTCGTATAATGCAAGCTCATTAATACCAGCAAAAAACAGAAAACATATTTTAAGATAAAAAATTCAGTGGCTGGGAAAGAGACTAAACACTAGTTCATATAACTACGTTTTCAATCTCTCACCGCACATAGCCTGGGGACGAGAATAAAAAAACTAAAAACGTTTTATCCTTCCTCCCCGTACAGCGACTAGGGACGAGAGTAACTCGAGAACAACGTTACCCGCTTGAACGGAACGTTTTCTCTCCTCTCTCTCTCCCTCCGTCTCTATCTCTCCTTCTCTCTTGATTTCGCACCTAAGAGAAGAGCCCAATTATATTTCGTCAAAAAAACATGTTATTTGACTAAAGGAAAAAACTGAAAGGTTTTTCAAATAAAAAGTTCCTTTAAAATAGAATTTAAAACATTTAAGCTAAGAAAGAATGAACAAAACGTCAGAATCGATTTACTCTTACTGTAAAGTGAAACCGTGATACACTCTCTCTCTATCGTAACGATAGAGCGCATGTTGAACGTCAACAACTGCGTAGCATAAATAAACTAAACGTTAGTTCATCTTTGAAAACAGTACGAAGACTATCAAAGAAATTCTTTCATAAAATATTACATTTAAAAAGTTTTAAATCCTTAGCTCTTTAAAAGCTAATTACGATATAAAGGGCTCAACGTTTATTAACTTCGGTTTCCAAGTTAGGACCGCCTACTCTCAGGAAAGGTCTATATAAACAAAACATTAAAATTATTTTTATATGTTTATAATAAATGGAAAGTTAATCGAAGAGGCCTAATAAAGGCGGAGAGATATAAAATATATAGAGGAAAATCTATAACGTGATAAGATAATTACTAAAAGCCTAAACACACTTCCGTCTAAGGGAAGGGTCGGCCATTTAAAAGTGAAAGAAAGTCCATACTCTCTTTGTCACCATAATTAAATCTATCCAAAACGAGTTCAAGATTTAAGATGAAGATAAAACACCTGCATAGCGAAAGCTCAAAACTAGAATAAAGTACTTCACCAATTAGTTGTGAAAAAACTCCAGTTTAGCAACAGCGAGTAAGTACGTCTTGTCGATAGCTCGACAGAGAGAAAATTGAGTCTTTGTTTACATTGAGTACTGGGTATCTGGACGACAGATGGCGCTGTTGGGCACACCCGCAACCTGTGTAGCGATCGCTGGCGAGTTTTTACCGTAGAGTTGTCTGTCGGGCAACAGAGTTGCAGCTATATAATCACCGGCTAAGTTAAATATTGAAAAATACAGTATATCAAATGTACGCTGGCATCACAAATCCTGTTTCATTGACTTTGTTGACATGTCAGTTCCAAGTCGTTTAGTGAGAAAACCAAGTTATTTTCTTTTTATAACCCCTTCCCCCTTCCTCAACATATCTTGCTAATTATTGCTTTCCCAGAATTTAAATAACCACCTAATTACTGTGCAAGAAGATGAAAACTGCAGGATTGCATTATTTTGGAGTAAATGGAGAGCGTGGTGTTGTAAACTATTACCACAACTTCTCCTCCTTGTTGCTCCATTACAACTTTATACTTTCTGTGCACATATGTCAGTTCTATGACACACCCTATTTTCACAAAAAGAAGGTTTTCAGTTCCTAAAGGTAAAAAAGTGTAATGGCTGCTCTTTTGGCTATTTCAATGCCATAGCCAAGTTTCAAGGTACCGGTACTCCTGGTGTAGTGAATGGTTAATGTCTAGGAGATATTCAATTTATTTTTACTAGAATATGTAGGAATGTATGTATATAATGGTATACCAGTGAGATAATTTAGTGAAAATCAATAATAGTCGAAATATCAACGATCAAACTCACGCTACTCTTGTCTTCCTCCCAGATTTTTCTAAGTCTGTTGTTATTGTTGACTGTGTCTTGTATTTGCTTAAATGAGCCCTGTAACCACTATAATCCGCAGACAAACTAGTCCACTATGACGTCTTCACGTTTGGCCAATCACAGTGCGACAATACATTTTCTTTCCCAATGACGTCTTCACGTTTGGCCAATCACAGTGCGACAATACATTTTCTTACCCATCACAGTGCGACAATACATTTTCTTACCCATCACAGTGCGACAATACATTTTCTTACCCAGCCATTTTATTTCGTTCCTAGACATCGAGGCCGTAGCAAGCACGTCATCTCATGTTGCACAAGAAGTTGAAATTCCATCTTCTTGTCCTGACTGTTTCCTAAGTTACAATGAAATTGTTCTTACTTATTCGGGGTTATATTGAAAAACTAGTGGATTTGTGCCAGAGACAATTTAATTTTACAAAATAAAAATTGTCCTGCATGTCAGGGAACCTTCGCAACGGCTTCACGTTTTCCTCAAAGCAGCAGCACATCTTTATCAACCAACAGGTTAAGGTAAGCTTCATTAATTTATGGAGTATATTATAATGGTGAAAGTATAACGATGTATACAGCAGTACCATCACTTTGGATTTGGTTTGATGGATGTGTTAGGTAGTGTCCTTAAGGGGGGGTTGCAGGGGGGGGGCGAAGCCCCCCCCCCCGGTAGGGGTACAGGGCTATTAGGCTAGGTTAGGTGGGTGTATTAGGTTCGGTGGTGCCCTGAAAATCACTGTGGCCTTAAGGGGGGGGTCGCAGGGGGGGCAAAGCTCCCCCCGGTAGGCCTAGGTAGGGGTACAGGCCCCCCAGGGTAGGTTAGTTGGTTGTATTAGGTTCGGTAGTGCCCCGAAAAATCACTTTTCTCATCTTCCCCCCACCCAAAAACCCCGCTTCCCACTGGGGTCCCCCATAATTGTAGTAGTAGGTTTATGCTTACATTTTGTGTGTAAGAGTTAAGTCTTAGTTTCTTTTTTATTCATTTCCTCATGTTTCTATGCACTATGCAACAATAATCTGGTTGTTTTTTGCCGTTTTTCGTCGTTAATACTTGAAAAACGGGTGCGGCCTTCTCCTAGACATTTACCGTAGTGAATAATCTTTTAAAAGCTCATTGTGTTATTCCTCAAAGGTTAAAGTATCCTAAGTGCGATTCAGACTTAGCTTTTAGAGAAGACCAGCATATTTCCGACTGCAACGCTTCTGTAAAGATTGCTAAGACTAAAGAGACCTGGGTGTCCATCATAATGTAAGGAATTATTTGTGATTTACAGTACATTTAGTTTGTGCCTTCAGAAGGCTTGTGACCTGGGAAGGGGGTCCGAGGGGTTTGCACCTCGGCTAAGGGTTGTGATCTGGGAACTATTAGGTTAGGTTGTGGGTTTGTTAGTTTTTGTAGCCTTTTACAAATCTCAAGTGTTAAATAATCACGTTTTGAGGCCCCCGCCAGGGGGTAATGACCTTTGAACTACTAGGTTAGGTGGGTTTGTTAGGTTCTGTAGCCATCTAAGAATTTCAAGTGTTAAATAATCACTTTTTTTCCTTTTTTTGCACACCCAAATTCCCAGGTTCCCACCTGTGTCCTTCAGGAAGGGGGCGGTCTATAACGGTAGAACGGCTTATTTGTAGTGGTAATAAATGTCAAATTCGTTGAAGCACATCAATTACTATAGTAAAAGTTTATTTTTCCTATGGAAATGTCCCATGTTTTCCTAAATATTTACCGAAACTCATAAATGGTTGGTTTGATCCAATATTCATGGTAAAAAATTAAGATATAAAAATGGCGAGTAGGAAAAATGGTATTATTTTACTCAAGGACATTAATTGCTTTCAACATAAAATATAGGTTTTTCTGTTATATTATGATGTGAGTTGAATGATTTTGAGGTTTATTTCCATCGCAAATGAATATTTATCCTTCCACCACCCCTCCCCCTATAGATAACAATCTGGGGGAACCTCCTTGGGAAGCAGGGTTTTGGGTGGGGGAGACAAAGTAGGTAAAAACAGGGCAAAATGGAGGGAAAAACCTAAATATAACTCTCAAACATAAAAATGCACCGGTATACAGGTATATACTGAATTCGAAATACATAAAAACACTGGAAATGGGAAAACCCGAGCCAAGAATTTTACATGAGAAAATGGCCTACAAATCCACTATATGCCCAGTTATTGCACGCACATTGTAGTTGTGCACTAACCTAACCTGTCACTGAGTATATCTGCACCTGGATGGCGGGGGCTTCTCCCCCCCCCACCCTTTTAGGTGGGGGGGCCTAGTCCCCCACAACCCATAACTTAACCTAACCTAACGTTCTTCTTGATTTGTATAAGAACTAGGTTACCTTATTAATGTCCATAACTAAAATAACACAGGAAAAATACATGGTTCATGTATTTGGCTTGAAATTCATGTATCATATAATCATCAATTAAAGTTATGGCACCTTCCTGAACTTACAAACAGAACCTCAGTCTACAAGATGATTCTGTTGAATGTGAATTACACCTACAGTAGCTAACTGACATTTGTCAATTAGTCTACCTGTAAGAATAGAGCCTAGCCTAAGACTGCAGTAAGCTATACTGTACCTTTATACGTCTTTGATCATGATGGTAAACGGGGACAAAATAAGCCTTTCATCTAACCATTAGGTTAGACTGAGTAGTACTAAGGTAAGCAGAAATTTGCTTACCTATTACGATGCGATGACTTAAACCCTCGGCATTACTACGGCAATTCAATTGGTTGATTGTTACACTTCCGTTTAACACTTCACGTAATTTATTTAACAGCACTGAAATTCCTAACGTTATTCCCAAAGTCGTATACTAAACAGCTGACAGACGCTCCAATCAGATTACATTACCGATTTACCTTTCGGTGACTATCGTACATGAGACCTTAAAGTTGACATTCCATGGGATGGGCGAGAGAGAGAGAGAGAGAGAGAGAGAGAGAGAGAGATCCTTATAAGAATTTACTTAACACAAAATTTAGAACCCTGGCCATAAAACATTGTCAAAAAATTAACACAGAGTAACCACTATGACATGACATGTTGGAAGAGGGGTTTAGGATGGACAATTTTAACCGATTCATTGTTTTGGACGACCCATCTCTCATGAAGTTCTAAAGAGACTATTAAACAGCAAAGGCCATAAACATTATACTACTGATAGGCAATATATCCTGGAACATGAAACGAAAGTTCTAAAGCACTATGGATCCAGATTGGGTTGCGGGTGGTCATGGCCCCACACTTTTTCAAGAAAAAAAAGTTTGACAGTTAAACTTAGGGGTTTCAAGTAAAAAGTTTAACTGTTAAACTTAAGTTTTCTAAGTTTGACTGTTAAACTTGGAGTTTCAAAAAAATGTGGCTTAAACTTGGGATTTTCGAGAAAAAAAGATCGACTATTAAACTTGGCATATTGGTGGAAAATATTTACTTTGTCAATCTCTATTTTCATGTTTCGTCCTTTATTAATTTATTTTGCTTTTTAAAAGTTTTCCTATGATGGCCCTTTTGCCCAGAAGTAAAAGATCAAAGAAACTTCATTCACGTGCTTAGGGATGATATAAATATCTCTGTTGAACATTTCAGAATCGTTTATCATGTACAATAGACAAGGGTAAGTACAATAGCGTGGGAATCACCTCAGTTCTCTTGAGTTATTTCATACATTATCCAACTTGGTTGGACAACAATGTTGGCCAACAATTTCTGCTCTAGAGCTTACACTGTAAGACCAAGTCGTCCAACATTAGTTATAGATGTCGATCTGTATTGAATAACACGCTCTGTGGCATATTATTGTTGTCTTAGAATTTCAAATAAAATCATTACGGAATGGAAGTAGATGAAGAAATACTTTTATGTGGTACAATAATCAGTATATGTGCAGCTGAGAACGAAAAAAAAAAGTACGTAAAAAAAGAAAGCAATGGCAAAACAATGGTTGCTAAATCGCTCACATAATTCTCATGTGAATTTGTTACGTGAACTAAAAGAAACTGCTCCAGATGATTACAAAAATTTCTTGAGAATGGACAATGAAACCTATCAGGAGCTGTTAAGCCTGGTTACACCTTTGAAAAAAAGGCTACGAAAATGAGGGATGACGTGATAACAGTACACCAAAAGCTGTCAACAACTTTACGATTTTTAGCGACCGGTCAATCATATGAGGATTTAAAGTGTTTGACGAGAATTGCTCCCCAAACTATAGGTCAGTTTATTTTACCTACTTGCAATGCTATAATTAGTGTGCTAAACAAGAAGAAAATAATTAAAACTCCAACTACAAAAGATGAATGGAAAGAACTATCTACGTCCTTTGAAAGAAAGTGGAATTTTCCACACTGTATCGGAGCGGTAGACGGTAAACATTTCAACATAAAAAAAACCCAGCAAATTCAGGTTCATACTATTATAATTATAGAAAAACATTCAGCATTGTCTTGTTTGGCATTGCAAATGCCAACTATGAATTCATATATGCTGAGGCTGGAGCAAATGGAAGAGCATCAGATGGAGGAGTTCAATCTAACAGCAAATTCTTCGAACAACTTGAAAACGATGACATTACATTTCCAGATCCAGAGGATTTACCTGTAGGAAATTATGGGAAAATGCCGTATGTCATGGTAGGAGACGATGCATTTGCCCTCTC